>NC_035443.2:158801393-158950819 GCF_002127325.2 Helianthus annuus
ACTTGAAGGATGAACATTGAACGAAGGGCTGACCGATCGGATTACCACCCGATCGGACCACCACTTAACCATGTAATGATCAGACTTCAACACTTAAACAGTTTTCAACATGTTCAATATCAACGGATTGCCACCCGATCGGACTACTATCCGATCGAGTGACAAACTGTTGTGAACTTATTCTCACTAAGGTGTCCACCCAATCGGGCTATCGTCCGATCGAACGTTCGTCCGATCGACCGACCTGAAAGGTAGTGATACTTCTATGTTTTCAAAATGCTACAACGAAAACTTCAAAGTCAAGCCATCATACACAAACACATCCTTCCCAAAGGAAGTAATAATTCACTCGAAAGGTCACCCGATCGGATGACCATCCGAGCGGACTGTTACTCGAACGACCGGCTGTCCGATCAGACTGCCATCCGATCGAACTGCTGTCTGACCCATTCGCACTCTTTATCGTTTTACGCATCGCTTATCATTATGCTATCGTTCTGATCAGGCTAACCCTACTCTAGCGCTCCCTTCAATCCTCCAATCGCTGTGAGTATACTCGATCCCTTTTTGCTTTACGCACTTTTGGGTGTTACATACGTTACTTATTCTAAATCACATCAAACACACTACGCAATACTTTTAACGCTAACCATTACCGCATGTTATACGTGACTTAATGAATGCTTGTTTGTTATGTTTACACATGGAATGCTGTCTACCTGCCTTAGCAACGATAGTACTATAGTTTGGACACAGCACCTGTTCACTCAGGGGTTGTTAAGGACAATTAGTTACATGGCTCAAAGTGGTGAGTGTGTATCGTGAACTGCCTTGGGCAGTCAACTCGCAGTCATTGGTATCGATAGGTTCATGTCGATAACTAACATGCCTCATTTCACACTGTGTACGTGCTGGTTATGCGTAATCGATTTTGAACTCTATTATATCTATTAAACTTGTATGCTCACCTTTACACTATGTGTATTGACTTTTACTTTAACGTATGTGACAGGTGCTTAGGATGCCTATTTGCTTACTTTACTGTGAAATCGAGGCTAGGAACGACCTAGGTTAACAGTAAACAGTTGTCTGTAATAAAAATCTGAGTTGTCGGAACAGAACAATTTGACTAGATCTTTTCTGTAATAATTGTGTTATCATTTATGACATGGTATGGGACGTGTTGCTTTAAATATTTGGTAAATATAGTTGTTATGGAAACTTCTGGACAATCTGTTTCGCTCAGTGCCGCGCCCCGATGATTCCGCCATCGGTTGGGGTGTGACAGATTCGTATCAGAGCCATAACTATAGGGAATTAGGCAAGATTCGACCTAGTCCGGGTTGGTGTCTTAGAAACGACCTAGTCTATAGTTAGGTACCAACAGACCGACTTGTGCGTACCCTTAGGGGCGCCGTACAAGCTTACTTGCTACTTCTCGTTATTCTCGCCTACGCTACACTATTACTGCACTTTAGTTTTCGAAAACGAACAAACGATTAGGTCGAGATTAGGTGTGAAAACCGCAAACTCTCAACCAAGTTATTTGTTCAACCCGTATTTTATCTATAAACACGAGAATTTGCGTTGAATCAGGATTGAAATCCATACTTTAACGTAGATCTTCGTCTCTATTTTATTAAAACAGGAACAAAGTTGTTAAGTTAGGGGTGAAACCCGAACCTTGATGAGTTGTTCCGACCTCTATTTTTGTTTTTACAAACTCTCACCAAAGTCTCGACGGACTCCAACGACTTGAAGTCGCACTGTAACTGAAAGGATGCGTGCCGATCGCCCAGATTCGAGGCGAGAGCACAGTCCCGAAGGCCAAAGTGTGGATTAAATCTCGTGTGAATAGTCGAATCACTTTGGTTAGTCGATGTCTAAATAGCCGCAGACAATCTATTTCTCGATTTTTATGTGTTTCGATTCTGAGCTTGCTACAGCCGACTCTGATATTTCGTGTTTTATGTGATTTTACCTGTTTATATGTTACGATTTTTGGTAATTTATTCGCTTTTCGCCCTTCGCTTTGATCGACACACATGACTCGCATTGCACCTCTATCACAAAACGTTGACAAATCGCTACTACATGAGAAATGACCTTACGCCCTATTATTTGCTAAGTTATTCGATTATACTATACTACTCGCTATGTTAATCGCAATCGCTACTTTCGAACGCTTGCGGACTGGGAATGATAGGTTTCTGTATTCTGACTGCCTCTTGTGATTACATGCGTATGTGCTTCTGTGTTTCTGTGCCCTACGTGCTTATGTGCTTCCGTGTTTATGTGTCTATGTGTTTATGTGTTACGTAAACGTGTTCCTGAGCTTTAGTAATATTAGGGTTGTGAGGTGAGATTCGATTATATTGTGTTGAGTCCTGTGGCGATGTCTATTGCAGACAATGTCGTCATCTGGATCCGCGCTACCCGAGATGCTCGCCGAAAGCAAGCAGACAAATGCCTCGCCGCCATGATTACCAAGCAAATGGCAAAGGTTGTACCCCAAGTCGTCAGTGAACTGTACGAAAACATGAGCAAATCGTCTAAAGAATCCAGGACCGAGACTCCCAAAGCTGCTTTCAACTTCAAACAGTTCAAGGCATGCAGACCGAAAGAGTTCACTGGTGAAGAAGGCCCTACGGCTTTGTTCCAATGGTTCGACTCGATCGAAGTCACCCTGCGACAGAGCGGATGTCCTGATAATCTCCGCACACTGAACGCGACCGGCGTCTTCCAGTCCCGCGCTCTAGACTGGTGGACAGCCGAAAGGAACAAGCGCGGAAATGATGCAGCCTATGGTCTATGATGGGATGAGTTGAAGAGCTTCATGCTTGAAGAGTTCTGCCCTCCCCATGAGCGCCAAAAGCTAGAGGATGAGTTCTGGCATATCAAGCAGAAAGATGGTGACAACGCCGCCCTGACTGCTCGCTTCAAGCAGCTCAGCATTATCTGTCCCGATCAAGTGAAGACTTCCGACATGGCAATCAAGAAGTATATCCGCGCTCTGCCGGATTGTGTTGCCGATTTTGTGCAAGCTTCAAAACCTGCAACGATCAAAGAAACTTACTTTCTTGCCGCTGAAATCAACGACAAGTGGGTAAAAGCTGGTTACTGGGATAAAGCTTCGAAGAACCTGCACCAAGCTACCGCCGCACCAACCGCCGACACCACCACCACCGCATCGCAGTCATCCAAGTCCTCCCGCCGCAAGAAGAGGAACAACAACAGCAGCTCCAGCAACAAGAACTGTGCTGTCACTACTGTTGCTCCACTTCAAGCGGTACCAGCCCAGCAACAACAACAACACTGATCAGCTCCAGCTCCAATCACCTATGCACCGCCTGCAAAGCGCGCATACACAGGTCCCCACCCTGTTTGCCCAACATGTACCTACCATCACCCGGTGGGTCTAGCCTGCCGTTTTTGCGCTCACTGCAATATGTACGACCACTTCACCGCAAACTGCCGTACTGGTCCCCGTCAAGCACCAGCTCAAGCCACTGCTCTTCAAGCTCTACTCCCAGCCCCTCAAGGCCAACAAGCGGCTCAGGCACCCGCGATCAACGCCAGAGTCTACTTCGCATGTGGTAATCCCAACCACTTTGCGAACATGTGCCCCGAACAGGGTTGTGAAACAAGAGCAGCAACAGCCTCCACAGCAACAGCAACAAGCCGCCCGCGCCAGGACTTTCAACATCAACGCGCGCCAAGCACAAGCCGACAACAATGTGGTTAATGGTACGTTTCTCGTGAACGATATTTATGCTTCGTGTTTGTTTGATACTGGAGCCGATAACTATTTTGTGTCATTTGTATTCGAGAAGCTCCTTAACCGTAAGCGCTCTCATCTCCAGTCGACGTTCAATGTCGAAGTCGCCACCGGAAGAACTGTCGCTGTCAATTCTGTTCTCCGTGATTATACTCTTGAACTCAACAATCACATCTTTCCGATTGATCTTATTCCGATGCAGCTCGGAAGTTTTGACATCATAGTAGGCACGGACTTTCTTCATGAAAACCATGCTGAAGTTGTGTGCTTTGATAAGTTGATTCGATTCGCGCTCGCTAACAGTGATATATAGTGTGTTTATGGTGAAACTCCTTCGAAGGGTCTCAAGCTTGTGTCCAAGCTAGCAAGTATCTACGCAAGGAATACAGAGCTTTCTTGGCTAACATCGTAGTAACGGAGAAGGAAAAGAAAGGCAGTCATGGAATGAACGATGTTCCCGTGGTTCGTGAATTTCCTACTGTGTTTCCCGACGAACTACCTAGCCTTCCGCCAAGTCATGATATCGACTCTCGTATCGACCTCATTCCTGGAGCCAACCCTATTGCTAGAGCTCCTTATCGACTCGCTCCGTCCGAAATGCGTGAACTCTCGAGTCAGCTCCAGGAACTACTTGATAAAGGCTTCATTCGCCCGAGCACCTCTCCATGGGGCGCACCAGTCCTTTTCGTCAAAAAGAAGGATGGGTCGTTCAGGATGTGCATCGACTATCGGGAATTGAATAAGTTGACAATCAAGAATCACTATCCCCTGCCTCGAATTGATGACTTGTTTGACCAGCTACAAGGTGCTACGTGTTTCTCGAAGATCGATCTACGCTCAGGCTATCACCACCTACACATTCAAGAGGAGGATATTCCCAAACCGCTTTTCGCACTCGATACGACCACTATGAGTTCGTTGTTATGCCTTTTGGTTTAACTAACGCACCCGCGGTTTTAATGGATCTGATGAATCACATGTGTAAACCATTTCTTGACCGCTTCGTCATCGTGTTCGTCGATGATATCCTGATCTATTCCAAGTCGAAAGCCGAACACGCGCAACATCTACGTTTGGTTCTCGAGCTACTCCAAGGGAATCGACTCTATGCCAAGTTCTCCAAGTGCGAATTTTGGCTGGAGGAGGTTCAATTACTCGATCACATTTTCAATAGTTAAGGCATTCATGTCGATCCCACGAAGATTGAAGCAGTTAAGAGTTGGGTTACACCAAAGAACCCGTCTGAAGTCCGTTCTTTTCTCGGACTAGCGGGCTATTATCGTCGATTTATCGAAGGATTCTCTAAAATTGTTGTGCCGCTTATCGCTCTCACCCATAAAGGTAAGCCTTTTGTTTGGGGAACCGAACAAGAGTCTGCTTTCTAAACCCTCAATCATATGCTCTGCAACGCTCCTATCCTTACCTTACCCGACGGAAACGACGACTTTATCGTCTATTGCGATGCCTCGAACCTTGGTCTTGGTTGTGTTCTTATGCAATGAGACAAGGTTATCGCCTACGCATCTCATCAGCTCAAGATCCACGAGAAGAACTATACAACCCACGACCTCGAGCTAGGCGCAGTTGTTTTTGCATTAAAGATTTGGCGACACTACCTTTATGGTACCAAGTGTACGATCTTCACCAATCATAGGAGCCTACAATATATCTTTGATCAGAAAGAACTTAATATGCGTCAACGCCGATGTGTAGAACTTCTCAACAATTACGACTGTGAGATCCGTTACCATCCAGGGAAAGCAAATGTCGTTGCCGACGTTCTCAGCCGGCGAAGCTATCTACACAGTATTCCCAATATTCCTGCCCAGCATCACCTCGAAACCCTCATTCGCGAAGCCCAGCATGCATGTTTTACCGAACGCACTTTGAAGAAAGAAAGGATTCACCACGATGGAGCCCATCTTGTTAATAAGTCGAATGGGATATTCCATTATCTGGACCGAATTTGGATCCCTAAGCGGAACGATTTGCGACAAATTTTGATGGACGAAGCCCACAAATCCCGGTATTCTATTCATCCCGGTGCCGACAAAATGTACCAGGACCTTCGCTACAAGTACTGGTGGCTGGGCATGAAAAAGGATATCGCTCTTTACGTTGGAAAATGCCTAACTTGCTCGAAAGTCAAGGCTGAACACCAAAGACCCTCTGGCTTACTCGAACAACCCCTGATCCTTATATGGAAGTGGGAGAGTATAGCCATGGACTTCATAACCAAGCTCCCGCGTACGCCATCAGGTCACGACAGCATCTGGGTTGTCGTTGATCGTTTGACCAAATCTGCCCATTTTCTTCCAATACGAGAAGACTACAAGGGAGAACGATTAGCCCGAATCTACACCGATGAGATCATTTGTAATCATGGGACGCCTCACGACATCATCTCTGACCGTGATGCTCGGTTTACCTCTTGACTGTGGGAAACGTTTCAAGCAGCTCTAGGTACTACGCTTAATCTAAGTACCGCATTCCATCCTCAAACCGACGGTCAGACTGAGAGAACGATTCGTACCCTTGAAGATATGTCACGTTCGTGTGTCATAGATTTCGGTGGTAATTGGGACGCTTACCTGCCGTTAGTCGAATTCTCGTATAATAACAGTTATCATACCAGCATTCAAATGGAACCGTTTGAGGCTTTATATGGAAGACGATGTCGATCGCCTATTGTATGGCACGAGATCGGGCACTCGCAATTAACCGGTCCTGAGCTATTGCAAGAAACGACTGACAAAGTTCTCCAAATTCGAGACAATCTGCTGAAAGCTCGGAGTCGTCAGAAAAGTTACGCCGATAGACGACGCTAGCCCCTTGAATTTGACGTTGGCGACTACGTACTCCTAAAGGTATCACCTTGGAAGGGTGTGGTCAGATTCGGCAAGAAAGGGAAACTAGCGCCTCGATATGTTGGACCTTTTAAGATTCTGGGAAGGATCGGAAAAGTCGCCTACAGACTCGAACTACCGGAGGAACTTAGTAACGGCCACACGACTTTCCATGTTTCGAACCTCTGAAAGTGCCTGGCTGAGCGTGATTTAATTGTACCTCTGGATGAACTCCAAATAAACGAAACACTACACTTCGTGGAGAAGCCTGTCGAGATCATGGATCGCCAAACCAAGCAGCTCAGACGCTCACGCATTCCTATTGTGAAAGTCCGATGGGAAGGAAAACGAGGCGCAAAGTTCACTTGGGAACTCGAAAGCAACATGAAGGCGAAGTACCCGCAGTTGTTTGTTACGGCTTCGGCCTAATTTCAGGACGAAACTCCCTTAAATAGGGGAGGCTGTAACACCCCGTGTTTCGAAAGTCAAAGTCAAGATTGAAGTCAAAGGGAGACAAGATTGCTAATTGCGATGTGTCACTCCTTGCTCAATTCCTGTTTTGACTTCTTTAACTCGTAGATAGTCTATTTTATGCTTTACGTTAGTTGTATTATGTGGAGTACTTATTAATAATCGAGGTTTATTCGACATTTATCGCATATTTGATCGCTTAACACTTATCGTAATCGCACTCGCAACTCGAAATACGCATTTTGGTTATTGTTATACGTGTGTGTGCCTTTTATGTGTTACTTGTGTATGTTTTATTATGTTGTGTTTGGTGATCAATCGAAACTCAATCGCAATCGAATCGCAAACGGTAAACGCAAGTGAAATAGGATGATTATATGTTAGATATAGTAGTTGGGATTAAAAGTAATTTGAATTAGAAACTCTATCGCATCGTAATGCTCGCAATCGCAATCGAAACAGCAAAACTCGTCGCACCGAACACCCGAACTAACTGGCCAATCGACCAAGTGACCAGCCGATCGACTAGCAGTTCGATCGAGCTACTGCTCGATCGATCAGCCAGTCGACCAGGCTGCCACTCGATCGAACCACTCTTTCCACTTTGGGAAACCCTATAAATACCCCCTGTCACCATCATAACTTACCACTTTTGGTACTCTCCTGTCCGACTAGCGCTTCAACCTTACTTTTTCTCCATTTCTCTCAATTCCGGTAAGATCTCAACCTAAATCTTGTACATCTTTGATCTACACATGATTCTACACCTTTCTATCTTTTGAATCTTAACTTTTAACCGTGAAATCACTAGATTTGAGGTGTTCTAGGATGATGTCATCATGGTGTTCTTGAGAACTACATGTTTTGGCCTCAATCCACCAAGAACAACTTAGATCTAAACGATTTCCACACAAATAAGCAAAGATCTTTCATAGATCTAAACATATTCACGGTGAAAGGGATTGAAAGATGGTTTTCCAACTTTCTTTCAACTCTTTTACACTCAATGCACTTAAAAAACGATTGAATCGGAGCTTGTATCGACTTTCTACTCATTCTTGTGGTTGTGTTGGTTCAAGATCTGGATTCTATCCGCGAGACCACTGATTTCGGTTTACCAAGAACAACCGTCTTGGACCGGTTAACTGGTTGAACGTGTGTGATTCCTGTTCAATCGGGTCACTAGAGTCAAGATGGGGTTATGTTGATTAACACGTTGTCACACCGTCTCGATAAAACGACAAACTATCAAAAACCAAGTGTAATACGTTCGAAACGACCAGGACGGAATGTCTTTGTCACCCGACCGACTTGCACCTTGGCCCCACACTTAACTTTCGTTTTCAAAACCTTGAAGGGTGAACATTGAACGAAGGGCTGACCGATCGGATTACCACCTCATCGGACAACCACTCAACCATGTAATGATCAGACTTCAACACTTAAACAATTTTCAACATGTTCAATATCAACGGATTGCCACCCGATCGGACTACTATCCGATCGGGTGACAAACTGTTGTGAACTTGTTCTCACTAAGGTGTCCAACCAATCGGGCTATCGTCCGATCGAACATTCATCCGATCGACCGACCTGAAAGGTAGTGATACTTCTATGTTTTCAAAATGCTACAAAGAAAACTTCAAAAGTCAAGCCATCATACACAAACACATCCTTCCTAAAGGAAGTAACAATTTACTCGAAAGGTCACCCGATTGGATGACCATCCGAGCGGAGTGTTACTCGAACGACCGGCTGTCCGAACGGATTCCGATCGGACTGCCATCCGATCGAACTGCTGTCCGACCCACTCGCACTCTTTATCGTTTTACGCGTCGCTTATCGTTATGCTATCGTTCTGATCAGGCTAACCCTACTCTAGCGCTCCCTTCAATCCACCAATCACTGTGAGTATACTCAATCCCTTTTTGCTTTACGCACTTTTGGGTGTTACATACGTTACTTATTCTAAATCACATCGAACACACTACGCAATACTTTTAACGCTAACTGTTACCGCATGTTATACGTGACTTAATGAATGCTTGTTTGTTATGTTTACACATGGAATGCTATCTACCTGCCTTAGTAACGATAGTACTATAGTTTAGACTCAGCACCTGTTAACTCAGGGGTTGTTAAGGACAATTAGTTACATGGCTCACAGTGGTGAGTGTGTATCGCGAACTGCCTTGGGCAGTCAACCCGCAGTCATTGGTATCGATAGGTTCATGTCGATAACTAACATGCCTCATTTCACACTGTGTACGTGTTGGTTATGCGTAATCGGTTTTGAACTCTATTATATCTATTAAAATTGTATGCTCATCTTTACACTATGTGTATTGACTTTTACTTTAACGTATGTGACAGGTGCTTAGGATGCTTATTTGCTTACTTTGCTGTGAAATCAAGGCTAGGAAAGACCTAGGTCAACAGTAAACAATTGTCTTTAATAAAAATCTGAGTTGTCAGAACAGAACAATTTGACTAGATCTTTTCTGTAATAATTGTATTATCATTTATGACATGGTATGGGACGTGTTGCTTTAAATATTTGGTAAATATAGTTGTTATGGAAACTTCTGGACAATCTATTTCGCTCAGTGCCGCGCCCCGATGATTCCGCCATCGGTTGGGGTGTGACATATGGTATCATGGATGATCTTGACTTCGTCTTTGTTGTTTTCGGTAAAAGAAACAACCATGATACCCAGATGATAAACAGCATAAAGACCACGTATCTCAGAACCTCGGCAATCTATCAAACGAAATTTTGGTACCAAGACCATATGCCAATGAGCGGTTCCCACACAGTCTTCAGTCGATTTAGTTTATATCACCCTGCACACTTTAAAATGATTGTGAGCCTACCGATACATCTTATATAGAGATGCTTATCATTTTTCATTTTAGGTTTAAAGAGGTTTCGACAGACCATTGATGTACTATCATTTTCTATTTTTCTCGCCAGGAAACTCATTTTTGTTTTTCTATTGTTTTTGTGTTTTTGAAATTTTTCGATGTTTTTGAATTTTTCGATGTTTTTGAATTTTTCAAATTTGGATTTACTCCCCCTAAAATGCAAAAACTATGAGAAATTAAGAAAGCACAAACAAATATTTACAAAAATGATTTTCCGATGTTGGATTAACTTATGTTTTACCTCGATGCCGTATACCAAAACTAATTTTGATCAGAAATGATTTATCGAATTTTGGAAAAATCAGTTGGCATGTCGGTAATTGGTGTGGACCAAAACAACATTGATGAGTTTCACATTGAAACAATCACGTGTGAGGTGATATTCGAGATCAATGTGTCTGGGCAAAGAGTGCTGTACGAGATGTTAGAAAATCATAAAGCAGCTTAAATATCGACAAGGATAGGAGAGATTAGAAATTTAAAACCGTAATCCTGCAGTTTCTGCGTGCATTGCCAGGAATCTGAGTGCTCTCCCAAACTGGATATGCACCCGGTGTGGATTTCAAGGTCGATTTTGTAGCTACTTCAATGAACCGAGAATTCTCTTTACAGCAACAAGATGATAAACCTTCGGGTCCGGCTGGTAAGTGGCAAATGGAGCATGTGGGAAAGCTTGTACACATCATCGTTGGACGGTCCACACATGATGTATTCCACATGTTTTTGCACCAGCAAAGGTCTTTCGTCTTTCTCCTTTAGAAGTAGTGTGCGGTTGTTCAATCCACTCCAAGGTATCCGCACACCCGGTGTAGTTTGATCAACCAACACATTTTCTTCAATCATACCGTATAGAAAAGTACCCTACACGTTCATCTTCTGGACTTTGAACTTCTTGTGGAAGAAAAATCCATGAACCTTCAAAAGGCTTCAGACGTGCTGCAGGTGCGTACATTTCATTTGAATCTATCCTGTTGACCCGATCAAAAACCTTCAACAATCAAATCTTGGCACATTTTTCATCTTGTCGAATTTTTCAACTTCATTCTCCCACATTCTTTCACCATCATTCCTTCATCGGAATTTTTGTCTTATTTTCTTTTTCCTTTCTTTCCATCAACGGCAACAATATTCTCCTAGATGTAACAATATTTTGGAGCCTTATGTCATCGATCTTGTGCATGGACGCTCCAGTATCAACAATCCTAAGACTATTAATAGTTCCTCCTGGAACATCCTGCATACTCATTCAGAGATTAGTTTTAGAGGGGGACCCAAGCCTTCACAGACTTGGGTCGTCCGTCATCATCGAGAATTGTGACATCCATTTCCCGATGATTCGGAATTGATGTAGCTCCCCCTGAAACAGTTACTGGTTTTGGTTTCCAAATCTGTTTTTGTTTTTCATTTTTAACTTCTAACTTAATAGACTGTGTTTGGATAACCTCTGGTTTTAAAACCTTTTCAATTTCTTTTCTTTGTTTCTTTTTCTGTTTCATTTCCTGTTGTTTAACAAGATGAGGGTCCTTTTTTGGTGAAATGGATCTTGTATGGTAACTGTTACCATATGGGGCATCAACTTTTGCCTTTCCTTTCGTGAGATATGGACAGTTTCTGATAATGTGACCATACTCACCACATTCAAAACATGATCTCTGCTCAACAAACCTCGGAGTATCATAATTGTAAAAGCTTGATGATGAACTTCGTGATCTTGAGGTACTTGGTCCTACATCACAACAGTTTGTGTGTTGTGTGTAGTTGTTTTGACTGTTTCTTTTCAAAATTTTCTTTTGCATAACAAAATCTGTGTTGGATTTGTTTTCAAAAGATTCAATTTTATTAGACCCTCGAGACTTCACAAAGCTTATCTTTTGAATCCTTTTCTTGTTTTGAGCTCTTTTGCCCTTTCTCTTTCCTTGATTAGTATGATTTTGCTTTTGTCGAAGTGGAAGTTTTTTATTTCCATATTGTTTCTGAACTTCGGCTTTTGGGATAGGAGTACACTGAGTTACTACAACTCTTGGGCTCGACTTTCCCAAAAACTTACTGGTTGAATCCTCAAACACTTTATCAATCAAGGATTGATTAACATTCTTGATTGGGAAATCCTTGTCTGGATATATTTTATCAGATCCAATCAACGTGTAAAGCAAATTCACGCTTTCACAACCCTCAGACCCTTGCGCAGACGTGGACTCAACTAGAACATCTTAGCAGGTTTTGCGGGAGGATCACATAGAATATGATTCTCAAGAGGTATGTCCTCTTCTTTGATTACCGCATCAGACTGTGCTGAGTCAGTATCATCGGATTCATCATCTGAAGAATCAGCATCCTCAACAATGACTGGAGGATCCTGATTTTGTTCAGCAGTTGATACTTCCGTATCTGCTGACTGTTGGTGCATGTTTTGTGTCAATAGCTTAATAGTTTGTTTATTTAGTCTTTGGATATTTTGTATTGGGCTTAGCATATTGGTTAGGGAGTTATTTAGTGTTACGGGCTTGGAGAATGGCCTGGCCCAGACCAAAGCCCATGTGCAAAGCTTGTCCTATAAATACAAGGCTTAGCATTAGGGTTGAGGTTAGCCATTGGACACATCTAGAGGAATAGAGAGAGAGTTAGTGAAATCTACAGAGAGTGGCTGAGAGATTTCGTGTGGTCTTGAATTGGTTGTAAACGTTCGTGTTGGATAATCAATAGAAGACCGGATTGAAAGTGCATCGTGTTCTTGATTCTTGTTCTACTCGTTTTCTGTGAAATCTAATCTAGGGGATTCCGCACTCTAGATTAGATCGACGATTCTGTTACGATCCGCACGCGTTACGGGAGGGGGAGAAATTCCTCGAGTTTAGATAGTGCGTGAGTTTAGGGGGAGTAAGTTGTATATTTTAAAAATGAAAAACAAAAAAAAATATAGAAAATCAAATATGAGTTATCATTGTGTGAAAAAGAAGAAATGATAGTACATCAGCAAGTTAGACTGTCACACTGAAACTGAACCAAAATTGCTTAAGTGTGATAGCAGCTTCATCATATGATGTACCAGTAGGCAAAAGCATGAAATAATCAACTTACCAAAGTGATATAAACCTAAATGCACTGAGTATGAGTGGGGAACACATCAGTGGTGTATGGTTTAATGACCTTAATTCTTGCGTTGATAGATTGCCAAAATCTGAAGTTTTGGGTCTTTATACTGTTATTTCATCCGGGGATATCATGGGTGTCCTTCTGCTGCATCCAGATACATGCTGACCTAGACACACCCAGGATATCTTAAAAGAGCTAAAAATGCCAAAACCCTGAAAATGAAAAAGCTCTCAAAGAGAGTCATTCAATAAGTGCAAAATGCACAATTCGTACCAAAAAATGGTATCTGTCTTAGCCCTCGATAAGATATTTTGGTCTCTCTGCTGTACGGAAGTACTGACCTGTTCACCAATTATCTATCGTTGAAAAACAAAACGGATGAATTCAGTATACTCACCTACTACGATAAATCTTTGTGCATACCTTCATCAGAGGGGTACGTCCTGAAGTGGGACACGCTTGTATTTCGGTATTCTAAAATTACCTTAACGTATCATACGGTAATGGTACTTGAAATGTTCATGCATTTTGTTTAAGTGGACATACATACTGGTAATCGTCTTGAACTGCTTTTCACGAAAAATTAAATAAAGAATTATCTTACGGTGTGAAACAGTTTGATTTTGTTGATATGATCTTCTTGCACATGATTCTCACAAAAAGAAGTATTGTAAATATTTTTGAGTTCAGTTTAGTTAGTTTAGTTTGTGTTGAAAAATATCAAAAATACCAAAAATATTTTCTTTTTAAAAGATCTCCCATTTTGAACTGACAAGTAGTTGTTTTTGCATGATAAGATAAAATATTGGTTTATCTTTAAATGTGAAAAAGGCTAATGGTTTTTCGAGATACTTGCTTGTGTTTCTAAACAGATTGATGCAGTTATCAAAATGAAGTGCAGAATACAAGTAAAGTGCAGATTGAGAGTGAAATGCAGAACGTGTGAAGATGCATGGTTGGATCCTTCTACTACGTTGCAGAAAGAGAAACAGAGTGATATGGAAGGTTTGAAGATACTTGCTTAACCAAAGATTGCTAGTTCGCTGATCTACAACGAATGAAAGTTTTGGTGATTGGAAGCATCAGCTAAGGGGGAGTTTGTTGATGTCAGAAACTGTGTGTAGCTGACGCTATCCAAAGACCAAAAGGCCGCAAGATGTTTGAAGACAAAGTTACACTATGAAGCTATTGTCAAGGGGGAGTTTGTTGGTGCATGTTTTGTGTCAATAGCTTAATAGTTTGTTTATTTAGTCTTTGGATATTTTGTATTGGGCTTAGCATATTGGTTAGGGAGTTATTTAGTGTTACGGGCTTGGAGAATGGCCTGGCCCAGACCAAAGCTCATGTGCAAAGCTTGTCCTATAAATACAAGGCTTAGCATTAGGGTTGAGGTTAGCCATTGGACACATCTAGAGGAATAGAGAGAGAGTTAGTGAAATCTACAGAGAGTGGCTGAGAGATTTCGTGTGGTCTTGAATTGGTTGTAAACGTTCGTGTTGGATAATCAATAGAAGACCGGATTGAAAGTGCATCGTGTTCTTGATTCTTGTTCTACTCGGTTTCTGTGAAATCTAATCTAGGGGATTCCGCACTCTAGATTAGATCGACGATTCTGTTACGATCCGCACGCGTTACAGGACCTACACTGACACATCTGAATTTGATGATACTTCCTTTTTGTAACCGAGCCCAGCTGCAAATTCCTCAACGTCTAATGGAACTGATGGCTCAAAGTGAGGCTTATTCTCCTCATCAGGCATAGCGGTATAATTGTGTCTAATAGGTGGAGGACACTTCTTATATCCAATGCACGTGACATCATTCTTCTTTTTCTGTATGTCAATGATGTGATCCAGCACATACCTAGAGTTTGAGTAACTATCTAACCTAAGATGGATCGCCTCATTTTCACACTTGACACAGGCCAACTCCTTTTGTGCTTCCTCGAGCCTAGTGATGCAATTGTTTATCGCAGTTTGTTTTCTTGAAACCATTTTTGTTAGCTCAGACTTATCTTCCTTCAATGTGTCAATTGTCTTTTTAAATTCACTTTCATGATTTTGTGAAACATATTGGCCTCTGTGCATTTTGAAAGATCCACGATCAAGCTTTGATTATGGATAAAAGTCACGTCGTACTTGCTTTGCAAATCGTCACATTTGCTTTGCAAATCCAACAATTTGCTTTGCAAATCAGACAATTTGCTTTGCAAATCAGACAATTTAGCATTTAACTCAACACAATTATCACAACTATCAGAACTTGGTTTATCGACACATACCTGGCTGGATTCGCTCTCAGATATTGACTCATTTGTCTCAGAATCAACAACCTCCCTCGACGATTCATATTCAGATCCATCCTCGCTTGAACTTCAACTTGTAACATCTTCAACCAAACTACTGCCATATTCAGAACTGTCATCATTTCTTGAGGACACACCATTGCTAACATTCTTGACAATTTCAGCATAAAACGCCGTTCTTGTTTGACCACTGTTCTCCAACTAAACTGTCGGATCACAATCGATAGTAGATTCACCCCTTAGATTAAGTTTTGATGGTGGAGGGTTATTTGACGATGTGGGAGACTGAAGCCAAGATGGCACTGAACCCTTTCCCGTATACATATTATCCCCAACAGGTTGTGGTGTTCCATACATATCGGTGCTTGAGACAAAAACCGTTTGTAGCTGAGCATGTTGAGCAGGTCTTGTAGCTGAGGCACCTGGTTGTGGTTCACCATACATATTTCTTGTAACAGTGCTATTACCTCCACAATTTCCACAATACATCTTAGGATCAGGTTTCCCACCCCACCAGTCTAAAGTCATGATGTGTAGAAAATACCAACTTAAAATCAAGTAACACTCTCACTGTGAACTTCTTGTAAAAACAAAAATCTATAAAATAATAGATCACAATTTTCAAAAAAAAAGTTTTAAATGGCCCACTACCTAGTAGTCCACTAATGACAACTTTATGAAAAGGAATGGCCCAATGAAAATTCGTAATAGATTATGGGCCACGAAGACTGAGTAATTGATTACTAAAATTGTTCGCTAACTAATTTAATTGTTTGTCTACGAACAATGACTTTTGGTCCAATGAAGTCAACAGTCCACAAAGAGTCCACGAAGAGTGATAACAGTTTGGAGTCCACGAAGACTTGTAATACCTACGAACACTTTGTGCAGTGGTAGGTGACCTTTTTCTCAAAATGAGATAATTTTGTCTCTAAAATTCAGAAAGTTGTTTGGTGGGGAGCCTAATTTAGTTAAAATCGTACATAAGAAAAATACACTTTTCAGAAAATATTTGAAGGTTGAAGTTTATAATCAAGAACATCCGGATCCGTTTCGGAACCGGTTTCGAACCGGTAACTCAGTTTAGTTTTATTTAATGTTTTATGGGTCAAAAACAGAGTCTGTTATGTTTTATTTTGAACTTGGGCATGAGGCCATGTATTATCTAATTGGGTCCAGTAGTAGTAAAGTCCATTAGGTTTAATGTAGTATTGGATAACTTGAAAGTTTGGGCTGTGATTTATTGAAACGGCATGTCTGGGAATAACTGCATGAGCGGTTAAGAGGGAATCGTTCCATCCCTTCTCCAAACGGTGTGACTCCTCAGACATACCTGTTCGCTGAATATAAATACGGCTTCCAACTTCCAGTTTCTGATGGGTATGTATTTGCAGAATTTCTGATTAATTCAAGTGCAGTTTATTAAAGTTCGATTCCGTGTTTTCGGTTAGTTATTATACGTTTCTGTTATTACGATTCAGTATGAAGTGGTGTACAAGTTGTAACAATTATTCGTTCAAGTGTAATCATCGCCCTTCTCGAACCGAATGGTCCTGTGAACCGATTGCCTATGATACCAACATTGGTATCAGAGCCAAAGGTTCTTCGGTAAAAATCGAGAGGGATGATGGGGGTTTTGGAAATCATCTGAGGAAGAAGGGTGAAGCGGCTGGTGCCGGGTTTGGTGATGTTCGGATAAACGGTGGAAAGAGCGGTCGGGGCTGCAACAAGGGGAAGAATGTTGCGCAGGGGAAGCCATCCATGCGTTCGTGGAAATCACCGGTTAAGAGTTTTCCCAAGAAGATGGTTCAGAAAGGATTCAAGAAAAGTTTCGGCCAATGAAGGAGCGCGCCGGTGGGAAGACCGAGAAAGGCCGGAAATCGTTGTGTTTTATGTAAGCAATTTGGTCACATCGCTTCGATCTGTCCAAGTAAGTATATCAACTTAAGCCCGTTACCCATTGAAAATGATTATTTAGTTGATGGTACTTGCGGTGGAAGTTTCGATTCGATTTGGGTGGTAGACCCAAATTTCAAGACACACATGACCGGGAATAAGAGTGTGTTTAAGCGATTTAAGAGGCACTTTGGGGTGATGATGGATGATGTGAGAAGGGAATTCTCAATTGTTCACGGTATTGGCAAAGTAAAAATACCGGTGGACGGTAAAGATAAGATAATTTCATGTGTCAGTTATGTGCCAAGACTCAAAAGAAACGTGTTAAGCCTAGAACAACTATTGTTTCAAGGAATTGAAACAATTACTACCGGTGATTCGTGCATTCTAAAGAAGATGTTCGGTGGTCAAGCGAAAGGCTTTGATATGTATGAAAACAAGTCCGAAATCGAACTAGAGGAGGAGTACCTAGACAAGTTTTATGATGGTCTAAATGTTGATATTGGGCACCGAAGTGATAAAGCAAAAATTCAAAAAATATGTTGAGGATTTTTACGAAAAGGAGTCCGAGTTAGAAAGAGAGAAAAACAAGAAACTAAATGGAGAAGGCACGTCGGGTGTGAAGAAGACAGAGATTGTCAACTTGAAAAGGCAAAAGGCTGGTTTCGTGTTTTATTATGAACACTTGAAAATTAATCCGCAACAATCTAAACAAGAACTACGTCGAAAGGCGGTTGCCCGTTCTCACGAAGAAGAAGATGTCATTGAAGATGCCATGATTATCGAAAGTTGCCTAGAGGCCTTGGATTTAATTTTGCTACATGAAGAACTAGCCGGGTATGAAAAGCTTTATAGTGGCCCCTTCGAGGAAGTCTTAATGTGGTTTATACCTTTTTTCTTGGAATCTTCAAAGAAAACGTTATGCCTCCTATGCTCATCGATGGAAGGGAAGTTAGTTTAATTCTACTACACCGGATTGTGGCTGTTAAAGGTGGTACAAGGAAAGTAATCGATGATGATCTTTGGGCCGAGGTAGTGGTCGAGTATGGTTTCGAAGTGGATGATGCATATGTGATAAAGGTCGCTTACGTGTATTACCTCGAGTAGATTGAGTGGTATTTCGATTTATGAAAAAGAAAGGAGATAAAAACGCAGCGATTGCGGGTGAAGGAAGCAAGAAGGATGAATGAGCGGAAGCGGTAGAAAAAGAAGATGAGGCGGACTTGGTGGTTACTATCAAGGTCGCCGATAGCGATGACGATTAAAGAAGGTTGCGGATCAAGGATGTTCATGCTTAGGAGGGAGAATGAAGTTTATAATCAAAAACATCCGGATCCGTTTCGAAACCGGTTTCAAACCGGTAACTCAGTTTAGTTTTATTTAATGTTTAATGGGTCAAAAACAGAGTGTGTTATGTTTTATTTTGAACTTGGGCATGAGGCCATGTATTATCTAATTGGGTCCAGTAGTAGTAAAGTCAATTAGGTTTAATGTAGTATTGGATAACTTGAAAGTTTGGGCTGTGATTTATTGAAACGGCATGTCTGGGAATAACTGCATGAGCGGTTAAGAGGGAATCGTTCCATCCCTTCTCCAAACGGTGTGACTCCTCAGACATACCTGTTCGCTGAATATAAATACGGCTTCCAACTTCCAGTTTCTGATGGGTATGTATGTGCAGAATTTCTGATTAATTCAAGTGCAGTTTATTAAGTTTGATCCAGTGTTTTCGGTTAGTTATTATACGTTTCTGTTATTACGATTCAGTATGAAGTGGTGTACAAGTTGTAACAATTATTCGTTCAAGTGTAATCATCGCCCTTCTCGAACCGAATGGTCCTGGGAACCGATTGCCTGTGATACCATTTTGGGGGGTGAATGAAAGTTATAATCCCTACACATCCTTAAAGTATAAGGGTTTATTAGTTATTAGTATAAAGTTAGTTATATGGCGGTTAAAAGGTAGTTATACGGCGGTTACAAATATGGCGGTTAAAAGGTAGTTATACGGCGGTTACAAAGTTTGGGGACTGAAGGTGTAAAACTGATAACCGCTTCACTAAAGGAAAAGACATGTCTCCTTAGAGACATGCCTGTTCGATCAAAGGGTCACAAGGAAACAAGGAGGAGACGCGACTTTTGGATCTTAGAGACGCACCTCTTCACGTTTAACTACAACCACAAGATCTAGAGACACATCCGTTCACGAAGGGACATGTCTCTACACTCATACCCATTAGATTAGTATAAATAGGGATAGATTTCTCATTTGTAAATAGTTCATTACATTCCATTCTATTGTATTCATACTCTCATTTTATATATTCAAGTTATTCGATTGTCTAGAGATAAAGATCCATTTTGGGGCCAACAATTGGTATCAGAGCGCCAGGCTCTAGGCACAGGAATCGCAAGGCATCGAATCGCAGAGTTATTCGCGATCAGGTTTCATCATTCTGTTTTTCAATTCGCAAGTTTTTAGTTTTATGGGTTCAAGGTTATCGAACCAGGGTTAAAGATTTGAGAGTTTGTTGGATTAAAGGGGATTAAATTTACTGGTACAGTGGTTCGTATTGGTGTCCAAGAAATTTTAGAAACAAGAAAGTAAGGGTTGTGAGAATTCTAAGTTAGCAATCAGACTAAGGGTTCGTGAGTGTATCGAACCAAGTACAAGAGCGCAGGATAGGGTTTATTTTGTTTCATTTGGAGGGCCAGGAAGAATTAAAATTTAATTCGGTGGTTATACGCGATCAGTTTTATTCGCGGGTGAAGATTTGAAGGCCAAATTCATAGTATAGAAAAAAATTGAGCGAATCAATTGGGAAAAAGAAAATCGAGTGAGTCGATCGTGAAGAAGAAGCGAGTAAAGACGGAATCATTCAAGTGATTCGAAGTGTGTTCGAAGAATCTAGAATTACCAAGTGAAGGCTCGAAGGTTTTTTTTCAATCAGAAACAAAGTGCTATGCGGAATAGACAATTGTAGATATAGTGAATGTAAAGAAACACGGTGATGCAGCGAATTGAAAAAAATGGAAAGAAAGTAATGCAGTGAATGCCGGAAACAAGAAGATAATTGTTGAAGTGAGTGTAGAAAAATAAAGTGCAGTGAATGTAGAAAAAGTTGAAGTTAATGAAACAATGAATACTATTGGTGAGACATCAAAAAAGGTTTGTGTGATTCGAAACCGTGTGGAAAAGTATGGTCGTGTGAAACAATCAAAGGGAAGAATCGTGTGATGCGAAGATAACCTGTGAAAGGTGGAATAAAACAATTCAGTGAGTGGATCAGGAAAAAGTGAAGAATCCGTGAGGGAAGCAATCAATGATGAAGAACCTGTTGTGAGAGACAACCGTGATGACGAGATTAAATCTGTGATAGACCAAGAAGAAGGCACGCGTGTGAAGGAAACAAGTAATCATGTGACTGGGTCAGAAGAAAGAATTGTTGTGTGACACAACCGCTAGAGATCTAAGTGAGTTAGAATGTCTAAAATCTATGCGATATGGATTCAAGTCATGTGATATGATGGTGGACAAGTTAATCAAGACCGGTGGAGTTCGTGTTCAGACAACTACACAAGAAAAGGTTCGTGTGATACAAATCAAGTACGGTCAAGACAAGTGTGAAGCAAAATGTTCGTGTGAAGCAAGTTCGTGAGGAGCAAGGTTCATGAAAAAGAAGATACATGTGAAGTGTTAAATACCGAGAAGATTCGAGAAGATAAAACTGTTCGAAGTTCAAGATCTATAACAACTCAAGGATGATCATGATTAGAGGGTGAATGAAAGTTATAATCCCTACACATCCTTGAAGTGTAAGGGTTTATTAGTTATTAGTATAAAGTGTGTTATATGGCGGTTAAAAGGTAGTTATACGGCGGTTACAAATATGGCGGTTAAAAGGTAGTTATACGGCGGTTACAAATATGGGGACTGAAGGTGTAAAACTGAAAGATTATAACCGTTTCACTAAAGGAAAAGACATGTCTCCTTAGAGACATGCCTCTTCGATCAAAGGGTCACAAGGAAACAAGGAGGAGACGCGACTTTTGGATCTTAGAGACGCACCTCTTCACGTTTAACTAGTAGTCCACTAAATGGCCCACTACCTAGTAGTCCACTAATGACAACTTTATGAAAAGGAATGGCCCAATGAAAATTGGTAATAGATTATGGGCCACGAAGACTGAGTAATTGATTACTAAAATTGTTTGCTAACTAATTTAATTGTTTGTCTACGAACAGTGACTTTGGTTCAATGAAGTCAACAATCCACAAAGAGTCCACGAAGAGTGATAACAGTTTGGAGTCCACGAAGACTTGTAATACCTACGAACACTTTGTGCAGTGGTAGGTGACCTTTTTCTCAAAATGAGAGAATTTTGTCTCTAAAATTCAGAAAGTTGTTTGGTGGGTAGACTGATTTAGTTAAAATCGTACATAAGAAAAATACACTTTTCAGAAAATATTTGAAGGTTATCTTCACCACAAGAAAATTCCTGTTGCTTTTCAGGTTAGCTTTTTCGCCGGAAAAAATGGTGAAATGAGATTTTATCCTTAAAACTTACCACAAATCACGTTTTTTATAATCTCCACCATTTTTTAACAACTTTCAGCCGAAAACATCAACAAATAACATCAAATTTTTGGGTTTTAATCCAGATTTTTATGAACCAGATCTGGGTTTCCAAGATGAGCTCAAAACCCACTCGAAAATCACACCGGAAACTCGGTTTTCAACAAGAAATCGAGCCTTACGCTCTGATACCACATGTGGTCCCGATACGGATCGTCGGACTACGATGATTTCTTGTTACAGATGCCGTAGCGAGTGCGGAATCCAAACTACGACACAAACCGATTTCGTGTATTGATTTCGACAGAGTTTCGAGTTTCGGTACAAGATTCGACTAATACAAAGCAACCCGACAACTCTCTCTCACTACACACTCTCTCTCTCTCTATTTGCTGTGCTCTATGTTTGTCTTCATATCTGCTGATTATATAGCAACAGGTCGACGAAACATGATGGAGCCGACGAAAGTTCATTGACCCGACGAAACATCTCGACGAAACATATGCAGCCGGCGAAAGTCCACAGCCGTTGAAAAACTCATGACGAAAGACATCATTCACATGTGAAGGAGGATTTTCGTCATTCTCATGTGTAGGCTGGACTGGGATTTTCGTTGGAGAATATGGACGAACAGTCAGACATGTCAGGCCCAATAAACATTCTGATCCAATAACCATTTGATCTTTGTTGATTTCTATTGGCCCATGGTCTTTTGCATGTTCTACGTACATGTGTATTTTAGACATGCAAAGTTCCATTATGATATTAGGTGACATCATCATATGACATCATCAAGATGATGTCATGGTGATGTCATCTTGCGGCTCTTCGTGCTTCGCGTGTAGATCTCTGGGGCGCATGACGGAGGAATGTCGTGACGTCGGGCTCGAACCGAACCTAACCGAGTCGAAACGGACCGAGTCGAACTGAACCGAGTCGCGTCCACATAATATGTATCAACACAGACCTTAATTAGGACAAGAGTTCGAGCCCAAGCCACCCCGGGTTTTAGTCCACCGTGCGTTACGCCAGAGAGATTCTCTCTTGTGGCGACGCAACCTCCTGCCACGGGCTGAGGTGGTATAGTTTCTAGGGGAACGCCGTTAGTCAACCTTTATCGTTAGTGTGGACCCGGTTAAGACAACATAGTCTGGCCAGAGTGGGATTAGGACCTTCGGTTTGGGAGGGCGTGAGATCTCCCTCTCAACTGTTAAGACTCCCACCATTCAAAAAAAGGAAGACAAAAGGGAAGCATCCCAATGGTTCTTTTAGTGTTAAAAGTTTGGTTTTCAATTTATAGTTTTCTTGTGTGTTATCTTCTGTGGTTACGATTTAGGTTGTGGGGTGTGGTTTGGTGCTCCCCGGCCACCCCCTAATGCCACGTCACCTCCATCTCACACCACCTTTCCCTTCCCCTCTTCAAGGGGGTAGTGTACCCCTTCCCCTCCAGCCAATCATCTTCAAGGATCTCAACAAAGAAGCTCGGTGCAGACGGGGACATTTCACCGAAGGCACCGAAGAAAGGGCAGGGGGAGGTTCCACGTCAAGAAGGAGGCCACGTTGGCTCTCCGTGCTCCTCCCCGCTCCCACACCCCACCGCCTTACATGCAAGCAAAATGTCATATTCATTTTATTCGAATTTAGCTTACCTTTGTATTTCATGGTAAGATCATTGGTTGAAAACCAATAGTGGATTGGAAAGTCAAAACGAGTGGTATTATTGACCCTATGTTGTTAAAAGCGCACGAGGCGCGCGCCTAGGCACTCAGGTGCAGCGAGGCTGAGCAATAGCGCCTGGTGGTTGCTCAGGCGAGATTATGGCTTTTTTTTGTAAAAGGGGCTGCTCAGAGCCAGAGCCAGCCTTCGTTCTTCTTACTCTCATCTTCTCTCTTCTATTACTGCTCTATTTTTCAAGAGCGGCGTTTTTTCCCACTTTTAGGGTTTTATTTTTTGAACGGCTTTTAGGGTTTTATTGGTTTCCTATTTTTATTTTTGTTATATTTGACTTATTTGGGATTTCCTTTTTCCTTTGCTCTTTCCTTTTAATTGCTTTTCTGTAATTTATTATTATTAACTTCTAAATTTGACTTGTTTAGATTTTATTTTCTTACTTTTTAAAAGCTTTTATTTTCTTTTATATATATATATATATATATTAGATTATTAGATTTTTATTATAAATTATATTTGTATAACAATATAAATATGAGAATTGTTGATGCTTATTATTAAACTACCCCTAAACAAGTCTAAAACCCCTAAATATAATATTTTTATACTATGCGCCTTGATAAAAAAAACCCTCGCTTTTTAAGCGCCTTGCGCCTAGGCTCCAAGCGAAGCCTATGCGCCCTGAGTGTGCCTTGCGCCTTTGACAACATTGTATTGACCACACACCACATGGGCTTAAAAATTTAGTTGTGAGGACTGAGTGAAGAAACATAGTGATGGTATTAATTGTGTTTGGTTATGAATTGGGTGTTTTCACAGTTGTCTGAACATGTCTAGAAATACGAGGGGAGAGTAGTGTGAGCGGTTAGAGAGACGTTAATGTTGTATAAATAGTGTCGAATGGAGAAGCGGGATCATTTAAGATGTGGATTATAATAACTTTGTTTTCATGGAGCCTACAATGGCGTTTAAATAAGGCACAGGTTATTCACACACCAAGCCTGCCTATTTAAACACTTAGAGTTTATATACGCTGCGTATAGAGCTATACTCAGCGTATAAGTTGCATGGAATTCAGAGCCTGCCCAGCAATCATTGGCACAGACAACCAGGGTTTATATATATTGCGTATAGAGCTATACGCAGTGTATATATTTGTAGGTGCTTTTCATACATCTTAACTTTTATATCAATAAATAAACTATAATACATGTTAACAAAAGTTTGGCATTAATCATTAATACAAAGAATAAATCAAATTACAATGCCGGTATCGATTTAAAGAACTCAAAAACATTCTTATAATAAAAAATAAAAAATAATTATGGTTTAAAAAATCAAATGCAGAATCAACAAAATTAAAGTTTTAATTTTCAAATCACCATAATCTGTGATAACGGTGAAAACATCATGTTCCCCCAGTTCTCCTCCCAACCCGCCATACAACTTGATGGCGTTAACGACAAATTAACCGTTGTAACAACAGGGGCGGACCTACGTTGAAGGTAGGGGTGTTCTATAAACTTTGATGATTATGAGTATTGAATCAAGGATGTTATTCTCATTATTTATAAATCAATATATAGATTTACAAGAATCAATACAATAATTACAAGAATTTGATTCTAGGAAGAGAATTATGCAGTGGTTACAAATCTCGTTGACTAAGTAAATGGAATGATAATGGAGAATAATTTGCAGTTAATGGTGAATTAATTTGTGGTGTTGATACGCCCCCGCAAGATGGAGGATCCATTGGAGACTCCAATCTTGGACCAAAAAGACAGGAAAGGTGCCCGCGAAAGTGGTTTGGTGAGGACATCCGCAAGTTGGTCCTTTGATCTGACGTGAAGAACTTTTAGTTGCCCGAAGTTGACTTGTTCCCTTACAAATTGATAATCCAAAGCAATGTGTTTCATGCGGGAGTGGTAAACTGGATTGGCACATACATAGGTGGCCCCGATGTTGTAAGGTATAAGAGATATGTTGTGGTTGACTGCCCTCCATCATTAATACCCCCCCAGTCCGAGTCCGAGAAGGCTTGTAAGGTAAGGTTGGTGTTACGCTTCAAGAACAACCCGTGATGTACCATTCCTTTCAAATATCTGAGAACCCGTTTGAGAGCTTTCCAGTGTGATTGTTTTGGTGAATGCATGAATTGTGATAATTTATTGATGGCAAAAGATATGTCTGAACGAGTAAAGGCAAGGTACTGCAGAGTACCTACCAGTTTTCGGTAAGGTGTTGGGTCGACTGGAGGAGAGGAATCATTAGGGGAAAGCGGATCAGAAACGCTTAAAGGAGTGAGAACCTCTTTTGCACCATCCATTTTAAAGGTGGTGAGAACATCTTGAATATGGCGATGTTGAGAAAGAAATAGACCATGGGGCGTAGGAATAACTTCGATTCCTAGGAAGTGATGGAGAGGGCCTAACTTTGATAGAGAATTTTTTGCTTAGGGCTTGAACAAAAGAATCCATGAAAGGATTGTGATTTCCTGTTAGTACAATGTCATCAACGTAGACAAGAAGGTAGCAAGTGATACCATTTGAGTCATATACAAAGAGGGAGGTATCAGAAAGACATTTTTTAAAATCAAATCCAATGAGGAAGGTGGTTAGTTCAATGTACTAAGCACGCGGTGCTTGTTTAAGGTTGTAAAGAGATTTTTTTGAGTTTGTGCATGTGACGTGGGAATTCCGAATTTGTGAATCCAGGAGGTTGTATCGTAAATACATCTTCATGTAAGGTACCATGAAGAAACACATTGTTTACGTCAAGTTCGTGTAAAGACCATCCTTTAGAAAGAGCAATGGAGAGGACGGTGCGAATGGTGACTAGTTTGGTAAAAGGGCTGAATGTGTCATGGTAGTCTTTACCATGTTGTTGGTGAAACCCATTAACAGCGAGACGTGCTTTGTATTTGTCAATAGTGCCATCGGGTTTTCGTTTAATTCAGAACACCCATTTGCAATCAATGGGAGTTTGGGTGGTGTAAGGTACAAGCTCCTATGTGTTGTTTTCGATGAGAGCGTTATACTCAAGTTCCATGGTGTGACGCCAATCCGGATCTTTCAGGGCTTGAGTGTAGGTGGACGGTTCAAGAGACACGGGTAATGGTTGAAGAGTGCTAGAGTTAACAAAGTTTGAGTTGTAGTATTTGGGGTTGGGTTTGGGTTGTTAGCGCGTTGATTGAGGGTGGTTGTTTGGAGGTTCCGTAATGGAATCGGGTTGGTTGGTTTGGGAGTTGGTTGAGGTAGGAGTAGTAGAGGAGTTGGAAGCGGTTGAGGGAGTGGGCGGACTGTTGGGCTGGGTCATTGGGCCGGGGTTTAAAAGGTTGGTTGAGGTAGAAGATGGGCCATTGGGGGATACGGTTAAAGAAGAGGGTGGTGTATGGGACTGTATAGTTGGGCCGTGGGAGAGGGAGTGGCAGCGGATTGGGCCTCGAATGAGCTATGCGATTGGGTAGAGTTTGGATGGGATGTAGTGGGTTGAACATTGTGAGGATGTTCAGTGTTGAGTTGTAGTGGAGTTTGGTGAGGTTGTGGTTGTGAACTGTTGATGTTGTTGGGTGAGGGAGGCATTGGTGAGGAAGTGGGAGCTGGGGGTCTTGTGATTAAGAAGGTGTCCAATGACACATGTGTGGGGTTGGAATTTGTGGCTTGAGAAGGAAAGATGTGGGGAATGAACTGGACATGGTGGGAGTGATAGAGTTTATGATTAAGAGGGTCATAGCATTTGAATGCCGATTTAGAGGATGAGTACCCAAGAAAAATGCACGCCATGGAACGTGAATGTAATTTGGAAGTGGCATACGGTCGTAACCACTGGTAGCAAAGGCGACCAAACAGTTTGAGTTTGGAATAACTAGGAGCGGTTTTGAACAACATATCATAGAGTGATTTGTTGTGAAGAGTGCATGTAGGGAAACGATTTATGAGGTGGGTAGCGGTTTGAAAAGCATGGGACCAAAAATGTTGTGGTAAGTGAGAATAGTGAAGTAATGCAAGGCCGGTTTCAACAACGTGTCGATGACGTCGTTTGGCGATACCGTTTTGTTCTGGTTTGTGAGGCGGTGTTGTGTAATGGGAAATGCCTTGAGAGGCAAGATATGGTGAAAGACCCACATATTCACCCCCATTATCAGTGAATAACGCAACTAGGTTGGTTTTGAAAAAAATTTCAACAAGAGATTTAAATTGTGGAAAAAGAATTTTGACATCGGATTTTCGTTTAATTGGGTATAACCAAATATATTTGGAATAGTAGTCAACAAAAATAACATAGTATTTAAAACCATCGATTGATGTTTTTACGGGTCCCCACACGTCCGAGTAGATAAGTTGTAGTAGTTGATTTGCAACAAAAGAATTTTTGCCAAACGGTTGTTTGTGGCTTTTATTCAAGGAACACATAATACAATGAAAAAACTCACGGGTCACCTTATTACAATGAATTCCTAATCTAGAAATTAAAGACTTAAAAATACTTGAAGCGATGGATGTCCAAGTATGTGGTGCCACGTGAGAAGAGAGTTTGTTTTGGTGTTGTGGACTTGAGGAGATAAGGAGATTGGTCCATAGTAGACATCATTGACGTTCACTCCCCACATGAGACGCGCTCCCGTGCGTAGATCCTTGACCAAAAAATGATATGGAAAAAATTCAACCGAAACACGATTAGTACGACAAACTTTGGCAACAGAGATAAGATTATTACAAAGATGAGGAATAATTAAAATGTTATTTAAACGAAGTGGACGTGAGTTTGTAGGAATAGTTGTATGAACAATATGAGTTATAGGAAGAGTTTTACCATCACCTAGCACGATCTCATCGGGTCCTCCGTATTCAGAAGGAACGGGAAACTATTGTTGGTTATTTGCGGTGTTTTTGGAAGCGTCGGTGTCTCACATCCAAGATGGGGTTGGGGCCGTAGGGTAAGGGGTTGTGTAGTTAACCACCAGAGCATTGTTGCTTTGAGGAGAAACCTTGTGTTCTCGTAGGAAGCGACTAAGTTTGCGACAATCTTTTGTGTCATTCCCGGGAATGTTGCAATAGTAACAATGGGTGTTGTTGTTATGGGTTGGGCGAGTGTTGTTATTGGTGTTGCGAGATTGCCATTCGTTTCGGTTTGTGGGTGGGTTTTGGGTTTCGGTTTAGGCGATTATCATATGTAGGTGGTTGACGGTTTTGGTTGGTGCGAGGGGAATTTCGGTGAGTGTAGTTCACGGTGGTGAGGAGAGGTTCGGTGAGAGCTTTTTTTAGGGTTCGTTCATGGTCGAGGAGTTTTTCAAATAGGTCGGCAAAGGAGATTGTGGTGTCACGGGTTCGAAAGGAGGCGACTAAATTGGAGTAGTCATTGCCTAGTTGGTTCATGATGTGGATGACAAGGTCTTCTTCGGGCATGGGACTTTGAGCAATAGCAAGTTCATCAAATAGAGATTTCATTTCGTGTAAGTAGTCGGAAATGGAACGATTTCCTCTTGGGTTTTTGGCTAACCGAGATTTGAGAGAGATGATGCGGGAACGCGAGCGACTCGCATAGCTTGAGTTTAGGAGTTCTCAAGCTTTGCGAGCTGTTTTGGTAGAGGAAACAATGGGTTGGATTTGGTCGGAGCAACTACCAAGAAGGGCACTTATGATCATTTGATCTTGAAGAAACCAACGAAGGTGTTCCAGGTTTGGTTTAGGTTTGGTTTGGTGGTTTGGTCGTCAACAATAGTTTCGGCAAGGATGTTTTCGGGACCAACAATATGGTGGTCGAGTTCAAGGCCAATGAGAGTGGCAGTGACTTGGGTGCGCCATGAGGGGAAGTTTTGGGAAGTTAGTTTGATAGGGAAGTGGGTGGCTGCGGTGATGTGAACAATCGGTTGAGCCATGGTTAGTCGGAAAAGAAAAAAAATCGGATAGAAATAGGTAAGGTATCGGCGATGGTGGCTCGGATGAGCTTTAGGCTCTGATTACCATATAAACTTTGATGATTATGAGTATTGAATCAAGGATGATGTTCTCATTATTTACAAATCAATATATAGAGGTACAAGAATGAATACAATAATTACAAGAGCTTGATTCTAGGGAGAGAATTATGCAGTGTTGACTAAGTAATGGAATGATAATGGAGAATAATTTGCAATTAATTGTGACTTAATTTGTGGTGTTGATATGTTCAAAACTACCTGTATCCGAAAATCCAATCCGAATCATCCGATATTCGAATCCGAAATATCCGAAAATTCAGATATCCGAATTTTCGGATTCGGATTCGGATTCGGATAGTGATTTTAAAAATTTTCGGATATTACGGATATCCGAATGTCCGAAAATATCCGAAGTATCCGAAAATATCCGAAAAATATCCGAACTACCCGAAAAATATCCGAAATACACGAAAAATATCCGATAAATATCCGAAAATTTATATTCAGATATCCGAAATATCCGGTTCCGAATATCAAAAAATAATAAAAATAAAAATTAAATAAAAAATGGATATTCGGATATCCGAAATTTCAAATACGGATTTGGATAGTGCAATCTGGTATCCGAAAATTTCGGGTATCCGAATATTCAGGTATCCGAATTTTCGGATCTCCGGTTTTGAACACCCCTTGTAGAAGGGTCCGGGTTTCCAGGAACCCATTCGGTTTTGAATTATTAGTAGAAAACGTATATAGAAAATACAAAGGAACCCATAAATAAGTTATGAGGTGAACCCATAACAAAAAAAAAAAAAAAAAAAAAAAAAAAAAATGGACTGGTCCACTGGTTAGCCCCTCCTTTTCCAACATCTTCGTCCCGAGTTCTAGTCCGGAACCAAACGCCAAGGAGAACCCCACATAACCACACCATTACCCTAAATCAGTAGCCCCTTCGTCATCGTGACCTCCACCATCGTCCTCCAACTACGGCAGCCACTGCCCACCCGCCTTTGAATATCTCTCATTCTCAAGGGTTTTTTCTATAACCTTTTCAGTCAATTTGCTAAAATTGTTGTTTGATTTGTTGATTACTATGTGTAAATTGTTAAAGAATTGCTATATGATTATGAAATATGGTATTTAGTATTATTTAGGTATTATAAATTTGAAACTTAGTCTTACTTTGTAGTTGATTTTTTTATTACATGCAAAGCTATTTTGATTTTTGGAGTTCTTAATTTCAGTGGATCATGACTGAGAAGTTTGTTATCTGCTTCGTATTAGTCTTTTTGGTTTGATATTAGAGGCTTTGGTATGAATTTGTATATTCATGGAAGAGTAAAAGGCTTAAACTGGATCTTGTGGACACAATATATGACGAGACTTTTCTAACAGGAATACTATCAAAACTTGTAGTCTAGGTCTTAGTACTTAAGTAATGACATTATAAAAAATACATTTAAATTAAGGTCATATGTAGACCAATAAAATGAAAATGTTAATAGACTGAGATTTAACATGGCAATCAGATGGAAATTAATTTAATTTTGTTTAGTCGAACGAAACCGCTTAAGAATCTCTTGGCTAATAAGCAATAGAAATGCTTTAGTCAGATGCTCTTGTAGTTGTAACCGACTCCAATAGATGTTTATCTTTTCATCTTTTTGTGCTTCCTTTTCATCTATAAAAGTTCACAACCTCGTTTTGTTTTGTGACTAGTTCAGAATAATGTTTTGTTTATAGATTTTTCGAAACCCAAACTAAAATAACCATTAAATATAAGGTTCTGACACAGGACGCGAACCAGTTAGGTAAAAGTCTATCACAAATTAATTTAGTCATAAAGTTAGAGAAATGTATTTTTTAAAGACTTAAAGTTGAAGAAATGTATTTTTTTGGAGACCGAGATAGAAGATGGGATAAGAATGTTTTAAAGCATCATACGAAAAAAAGTCACTTTAGTGATAAAGCCCGACACGACCCGGACGGAAATTCTAACGTTAAGTTGATGGAAATTAGAGCACCTAAAAAGCGAACTCAGTAAAAAAAATCCTAAATCCGTCACTATCTAATAACCTCTCCTTCTTCACAATGACCACCATCTCACCCGCATCTCTCCTTCTTTTCCCCCACCCACTGCTAGAAGTTCTGATTAAAGCTTTATTTTCTCCTGTTATCTCCTCCTTTCCTCAACCTCCAGAGGAAAATTCTGAATCGCTTTTGAACCACGCATTTGAAATGCGGCTCTATCATACGCCTTAGCCACTTCAACACCGGTATCGAACGTCCCCAACCACACTCTCGCACCGTTGCGCTTCGGATCTCTAATCTTGGTTGCGTACTTGCCCGATGGCCTTCGTCGTACTCCTCTGTAGTGTACCTTCACCTCCTCAGCAGACTCTGATTCCTCCGAATTGTTATTCGAGTGAGAGTTTCCAATTCTCTTGTTAACGGATTCTGGTACCGTAAGGTTTATTGGGAAATCAGATATGTGTTGTTCCTCAGAATAATCAGAAACTGATAGATCAGATTCAGAAACAAGGTTATTAGGGGTTTCGTAATTGAACGTTGAAACTCCTAACATAAATGCAACAATCTAGGTGAGCAAAAGGAAAAACCCGACCCGACTCGACTATTACCCGACCTGAAAACCGATCAAACATAAAATACAGAACCGATTCACTACAATAAATATATGGTCGGTTCCGGTCTATAGGTCCAAGTCGGGTTTCACCATGAAAAGAACCGAGAACCGACCCGAACCGACCCTATTTTATATGATAAATTGGAACCGATCTAAATACCTAGGTACTTGGGTTCGGGTCGGGTTGGGTATATTTTCTGTTCGGTTCTCAGTTATTTTCGATCCGGACCTAAACTTGCTCACCCCTACAACAATCAACTAGCATGCATTATCAAAATTGAAATATTATATGTGATGAGGATTCAATGATTTTGATCTTCGTTAGCAGCTTGTATGTAAATACAATTCTAATTCAACTTGGAGTTAGATTTGGTTATAAACCTTTAGGGAACGTAAAAAAATTACTGCTATTTTTTTAAGTCACCATCAACCATAAAAAGATATTTTTTTTTTTCGAAAAGCAATGTTTCTCTCAAAGTTCGGACCATTGACCTTCAAAAGAAGTTTCACTTTAACTCCAAGTGTTTTGCCATTCCACCAACCAAAAATATAGGCAATCACAAAAATTGTTAAATAATATTTTCATACAAAACATATTTCATAAATGGAATATTGGATTAATAATCACAATTATTTTTCGTTGGCCGCTAACCGTATCAACTTTAAAAATAAGCACTAACAGTCTCAACTATTAACATATTGACCTCTGGGACCTTGACAAACAGAATCCTAACACCGTGAGCATAAAAAAAAAATCCACTTCTTGCGAACACCGAACAAAGTCACTACATTAGAGCAAGGAATCGAGATGAAAACTTGTATTCCCATTATATTATATATATATATATATATATATATATATATATTGTTTATGAAAGTTGATAAATAGTAACTTTTTTTTTATAATAATACATAGCTTTTTATTATTTATTATTATATTTATTTTTAATAACATAATTTTATTTTTCTTTCCTTTTTTAAAACCATATATTTCCTTTACAATATTTTAATAATTATATATATATATATATATATATATATTGTTTATGAAAGCTGATAAATAGTAACTTTTTTTTTATAATAATACATAGCTTTTTATTATTTATTATTATATTTATTTTTAATAACATAATTTTATTTTTCTTTCCTTTTCTAAAACCATATATTTCCTTTACAATATTTTAATAATTTTTTTTTCTTTTTTAGAACATATATTAGTTTATCGATTAATTTGATTCTTTTTTAATAATTTATGTTTATAACATTCTTTCTAAAAATTTAAGTACATAGTTGTGCTTGATTTTTTTCCTGACATTCCATTATTAGTTTTGTTAAAAACGAAGTTATACTCAAAATAAAGTGTTTATTTGGTATCATAAAACAGTACGATGATAAACTAAACCGTTTTAATGGTTTGGCTTTCTAAACAAAATACTTTATTTTTAAATCACGTTTGTTTTACATTATCATTTGCTCAGTTTCGTCGCAACGTGCGACGTAAAAAAATAAGTATATATAGTTTACGAAGTGCCATGAATAGTAATTTAAAATTAATAATAATATATAGTTTTTTCATATTTTATTATTTTAATATTATAATAGTTTATTATTATATTTACTCTTAACTTTTGATATATTTTATTGTTTTTTTCTTTTTATAAAACCATATTTCTTTTATTATTTAATTTTTGTTTTTTAATAAATCATTTTTTAATCATATTTCCTTTATCAATTAATTTGATATTTCTTTAATAACTTACGTTCGTTAATCATTTTTTCTAAAATTTAAGTACGTACTTGTGCTTATATTTTTCTCTTGACATTACGGTATTAGTTTTGTTAAAAGAAAGTTATATTCAAAATAGAGTATTTATTTGATATCTTAAAACGGTACAATAATAAACTAAACCAATTCTAACGATTTAACTTTTTAAACAACATGCTTTATTTATAAATAACAATTTTATTCCGTTTTGCCGCAACGTCACGACCGTTAACGAACTTAGTTTCTATTAAAATCAAGATAAGTTTTCTTTTTAGATTTAAAATTGGACATAGAGCTGAATAGCTCGTTGGATGATGACCACAAAGTCACTTTCACACAAATATTTTTTTCGGCAAAACTGGGCATACAATTATAATAATTGTTAGTAAAGATTATAAATAATATAAAAATTAATTAATTACAATGCCGGTATTAACAAATGTGGATTAAAAAAATAAAAATGTTACAAACAACACAAACAAAGTTTTAAATCGCCATCAACTGAGAAAAAGGAGATAAGGGAGCGACGTTAGACATGTTCACCCAATCAAAATCCCAACCCGCCATACAACTTGACGGCGTTAACGGCAAACTAACCGTCTCTAACAACCTCTCCTTCTTCACAACAACCTCCATCTCATTCTCATCTCTCATTCTTTTCCTGCACCCATCGCTGGAAGCTATGATTAAAGCTTTATTTCCTCCGGTTATCTCCTCTTTTAAACTCTCAACCTCTAGAGGAAAATTCAAAATCGCTCTAGAGCCACGCATCTGAAATGCGGCTCTATCATACGCCTTAGCCGCTTCAACACCTGTATCAAACGTCCCCAACCACACTCTCGCACCCTTACGCTTCGGATCTCGGATCTCCGCTGCATACTTGCCCCATGGCCTTTGTCGTACGCCTCTGTAGTGTACCTTCACCTCTTCAGCGGACTTTGATTTCTCTGAATTGATCTTCGAGGAAGATTTTTCGGTTCTGTTGTTAACGGATTCCGGTACTGTGAAGTTTATTGAGAAATGAGTCACAGGTTGTTCCCCAGAGGTAAGGTAATCAGAAACTGATAGATTGGATTCAGAATATGATGTTTCGTGGTCACTGAGAAGGTGTTGTCTAATGAAATCGAGAGCTGATGCTTCATCAAAAGTAGCCATTGGTAGCTAATGGAAGTGAGTTCAGAATAGGAAAAAGTATAGCGAATTGAAGATGAGAGTGGAAGAAAGAGTGGAAGGGTTTATATATGAAACTATACAGTGGAAAGGGAGCTTCAGTAGCAGGTTCGTGGACCTTAGATGGAAGGTGAGGTGTGAGTGTGACTGCATGGATAAAGTGGAATACTATGACCTTACATTTTATTGTTTGAATTAATATTAAAATAGTTAATTAATTAGGTTCCAATTAAGATAATATTATATTTTACTTTGTTTTTATCATAATATAAAATTTATAACGAAAACAAGGTATTTAACTATTTATGGTTTTAGGTGTTTTAAACCGGTTAGTATAGCATTTAGCAATTAGATTTTGATGAATAAATAAAGATTTAATAAATACTAAATTTTGAATTCTAGTATAAATAGTTTGGTATAAGTAAGATTTTATTAGGTATGTTTTTATTTGTTTACGGTTATATAAATAAATACATAAGGAAAGGGGAAATTAATACAGACATGATTAAAACTGTTTACGAAAAAGTACACTACTTGGTTTTTTTACTTTCTTAAAAATAAATAGAACTAGGAGGTTATGATCCATCATTTCTTCTCCTTATTACAAAAAACATACCATTGTGTTATAGATATTAGATATAAATAGAGGTGGCAATCTTGACCCAAATGCTTTCAAGTAGGTTAGTTTGGGTTGTTTTTAAAGTTATATGGGTTAGTTTGGGTAAAATATTTTAACAAAAGGGGTCAATTGAAATTCTATCTTGTTATTTTCGGGTCAAAGTGGGTCGACAACTTTAAAGAAATGGGTCGATGTGGGTTAGCACCTTAAAGAAACGGGACAAGTTTCGGATCAGAATGGGTTTCGGGTCAGCACAAGTATCTGAACAAGACGGATTATGTGACAACCCTCACTAAACCAGGTATCCGTACTATTTAATTAATAATTAATTGCTGCTTAATTACTGTGCTTAACTGAAATTGCTGATGAACTGCTACTTGATTTCTAGTACTTGAACATATCTGCATCATACTTTACATACCGTCACTACATTATTTTACATGTTGAACCTTAGTGACAAACATGATGTACAAAAGCACAGTAGCATTTGAACGGATAACCTATTGAACATGCTGATAAAGCCAGCATCAGGCAGACACTGCCTCTAAGGGCCTGTGTCACACCCCGATTTCCACGTGTCTCACCGGTGGGCCCGGTGGGGGATTACCGTGACGATGTTGGCAACAATATAGTCAAACCACACAATTATAATAATGCACAGCGGAAGCATAAGATAAATATATAAATTTCAACCTCTGATCGTAATATCAAAATGTATTAGAGGGGTTGGATATATCCACAGTGGATCGTAAATAGATATAAAATATTGTTCCATCAGATACTGCAATCAAGCTTGCGAGGCTTATCCCGACGCTAGGGAGCTAATACCAGCCAATTACGTTTAGGTACCTGCACTTAATCTTTTTGGGGAAAATACGTCAGTTTACACTGGTAAATACATTCAACTGACACATTTAAAAATGTTTATTAAAATTGATTTGAATGCACAAGGCACAAACTCTTTTATAACTTGGGAAAATTCATAATGATCTTGTGAACGTTTTACATGTTCTTTTATGCGTTCAGTAGCCCGGGTCGTGCCGGGTTAAAGATTTATAGACACACCACGTTTGCGTAAAACCGTAGTACAAAAACCAACGGCTACGTCTTTTAATTTTAATGTCGACACTTTATACCGGGTGTACGCCTACACCGGGATGTCGATGGTCGTGGCCATTTCGTAAAATGATGCCAAGGATATCCGGGACAACGGTCATTAAACCCCCCAAAGGCTTATAAGCAACAAAACTGTTTAAATGAGCCGATCATATTTAATCAATTAACCACCTAAGCGATGGAATTATATAATGCTCAATCAAGCGGTATTAATATACCGTAACCCAAGCCCATATAGGGGAAATAAGTTAAAGTATTTACCTTTGCAAGTATTAATCCTTAATTTAGATCAAGTCACCGATAGCTTTTACTGGGGCTCCTAATCTGGAACGAAGGTTTTAATTAACCTCTTAGAATCCTAACGGTCCTTATATTAGCCGTAGCTTAAACCGGTTGATTCCGATATATAGATATGGTTAATTCGCACGAAAAGGCGAAAACCGAGAATGGAGTATGAGTTGGACCCAACAAGTTCAGTGACTTGTTTTATATGGGTTTATAGTTCATACTCTGGATTTTGGGGTTCAAATAATATAATTTGACCCATATCGGCTATTGCACGAAAACTAGTTTCATGAGCCGTACCGTGTGCGCAAACAGGCGAAACGGTTAACCATAAGTGTCCTACGCTTATTTCCTAAGTCAATATGCCTTAAAAGTATTTTGGTATCAGTAGGATACCTTCCGTAATGCCCGTAACGAGTTTAAGTTAATATTATGCCCCGTAGGGGCTTGTCGGTCATTTTAAAGACTCTAAAAGGGATTTTCGAGTTCTACAGGAAATCTGAGTTTCCCGAACAGCTTAAAAAGCTTAAAATACTTTATTTATTATTTAAAACCAGTGGCAACTGGAATCGGGTCAAAAGACCTTGTAGAACTCCCGTTTTGGCCAAAAAGGGCATATTCGGTATTTACCGAACCGTAGCCATAACCGCAGGTTATGAGCAAGGTAAAATTTATTAAAAATCTTTAAAATTCCCAAAATATTATTTTACCACAGTGGGTAAAAGTTTTGGTGACGAAAACTTGGGTTAGATGGGCGTTATGCTAATTGCGCCGTTAATTACAAAACTTTCTTAAAAGTGCGCCTTTTAGCATAACTCTCATTCTAGGCCTCGGATTGACGTGAAACTTTAAGGACATGCTTATAATTTAACAAGCAAGGTTTTGGTCCATTCACGTGTCCGAAATACTCGTTTTAATTTTAAAAGGCCGTTACGGTCAACTTTTAGGCGAATGACGGAAATACGTAAAAGACTTGGATAACTCATGAACCGACCACAGAGGCGTATACCAACATGTGACCTGGTCCTAAGAGAGTCCTAAGGTATATTTATACCTCACTAAAACGGGTCAGAACTGAAGTCAAAGCAAAAGTCAAACTTATGCGACTTTCGGCTCCGAACCGGTTCAATATAGTAAATGATCGATTCAAACGAGCGCAAACAGGTTTATATACTTATTATCATGTTTTATGATTATCAAAACAGGTTCCATAACATATACATTACAGATTATGCATAAATCGCTAAAATAGCTTTCTGTTGACTTTTTAACCGCACGTTTGACTCGACATTTGACATAGTTAGAGTGGTGATCATGGGGAACCATTTTAGAGGTTTATTACCCACATAAATACCAACTCATAACCATTTTTGATTCATCATACGACTGAACCATTACTGATTTATTGTAAAGTCAAACCGTAGTTACGACGGTTTGGTTTTTAGCTAACAACTAAGCATAAACTGAACAATGGATGATCAAGGTAACTTACAGAAGTTAGTACTTGAATATGGAGCAGAGAAAAAGGACTTGAGAGCTCTTGAAATGATCAGAGGTGTGTGTTTTGATGTTGTGAATGATATGTTGCATAAGGTGGCTATTTATAGCAAATGCCAAGCCTCTATGATCATTACAACCACCACAATAGTCCAGAGGTGATGGGTAGGTGTCCCAGAGGTGTATGGGTCGAGTAGGGGGCACCCATGCCTCATTTATTGGAGGTTGATCGTTCACAATGCTCAAAAGTCAAGAAAACACAAAGTTTCTGCATCTGGGCGTCCAATGCGGCCCGCATGGAGGTTCCATGCGTTTACAATGCGGGCCGCCTGGGATTAAAAGATCAGACGCGTTATTGAGGAGGCTCGCGGCCCGCCTCAACTTAACCCATTATGCAATGCGGGCCGCGTAGGGTTAAGATTTCAGAAATTTTAAATCTTTTTGCAATGATTGCAGAATCCGGCCATTAATAACGAAATCTTTCGTAATGATTTACCTGACCTTTCGGGTTTGAAGGGGTGACTTTGCGGTTTGGCCCTCGGTTATTTACTGATAGGGGCCTCGTGTTATTTACCCGCATTATTAAGTCCCCGGTTTATTTATTAATTATATTGGAAAGCCTTAACTTTCACTGTTGACGCTTTTAACCCTTCTTCTACGAATTCGATCGTAACTTTCTCGTTTCATATCGAAACTTCGCGAAATTCATATATATTATTTTAGTGAGGGTATAATACCGTTACAAAGTCTTTGGAACGTTAAAGGGTCACTCAGAGGTATTATTAAACATGTTGACACAGTTAACCCCTGTAGTTTGTAATCTCTCACTTTCTTCCGCGTTTTGTTTTTGTACGATCTATAATTTATTCGTTTGAAGGTTTAAGCATTATTTAGGGATACTATACAGTATATTTACCCTTGTTGACATTTATAACCCTCGAATTTATATACTTTCAAGGTTTGTCAAAATTAGTCCTTTATTTATTATAAATGCCACGTGTAAACAAATGACACGTGTTAACACATCATTGGACACAAAAATTCGAGGTGTTACAGCCTGTATGAGCCAGAAATATTTTACTACACCCATAGTGAGTGTAGGGATACAAGGGTTGTAGAATTGCGTCTCTAGGAATAAGATATAATGACTGGATGTGCCTAAAACGTACTCTAAGCACGAAACACAGCACTTTTATTAACATACTAGCTTCTGGCTAACTAATAAAGTGCCAAAACATGAGGAAAATATTCCTGACACTTTGCAGAATGAGTTGTGTCACTAAAAATATTATTTACGACACTTAAAAGCTTACTTAAGCACTTTAACGGATTACTGTCCAACCGAACAACCGGACTATACCCGGTACATGAAAATATTGACAATGATATTATTGGTCTTTTTCTGAGCCAGTTAGGGTCCCTGAACAACCTAACACTCGCTTTAAAACACTACATACAACTAACCGAGTTAACCCTAAATCTAACTTGGTTTAACTTAACTAAGCTCTAACCATTTGATTGGATTTGAACTAGCTTACCCCCCCCCCCCATTGAAATCGGCCAACTAGAGGGGACAAGAGTTGATTTCTTTTGATTAAAATATTATGGTTGTCTAATATCTAGACAACATTAAATCCAATGGACGATGATCTTGATTTTTGTCTATAAAACTCAACACTTGCACACAAGATCATAACACACATTCATCACAACCAACTCTCTCCTCTCTTGCCCTCCCTACTCACGGCCGAACACCCCCCTTGGCACCCACCCATTTTCGGCTCTTGATCCATTCATTCCAAGGTTACACAAGTCTTTCGGGTCACGCACAAGGAGTCTTGGAGCTAACGGAAGGCGAAGGACCTCGTTATCTTGCTTTTATCCACCTCTTGTTCGCATAGATTCTTCCCTAGCCTCGAGCTAGAGGTATAACACTTAAAACACCCTCTCGAATCTATCTAAGGTGGTTAATAAGATTTATAACGGTTAAAATGCGGAAACTTATCTTTTGAAGCTTTAAAGGCTACTAAAACATGAATATTGTTGGATAAAAACTTAATACTTGTGTAAAAGGTGAAACTCTACCACACGAGAAACATGAACTTGTGTAAAAGTATTTTTACTTGTAAAATAGTGTTTAAAACTAGCGGATCTACGTATCTGCAAGTGGTATTTTCAAAGGACCAAGTGTCGAGAAAATCATGTTTTCTAAAAGACGGATAACACACTAACCAGTGTGATTTTTACAAACCACAAGCGTATAAACACTTGTGAAATGAAAGATCCGACAAAATAACAATCTTTGTGAAAGATGACGGGAAGTTGTAAAGATGGATTTATTCTAAAAACGAGGTTTTTACAAGATTGAGTTACTTTATACAAAGATCCACAAAATATAACGGGATCTACACTATAGTTTTCGGAAAAACCACAAGTTCATGTGATTATGCGATTTACATGCTTGTCGACTAGTTTGATGTGTCAGAAATTGTTTGGTTGAATCAAGAAGTTGTTGAAATGATTTGGTAAAAGAAAATGATACGCTTGGAAGCGTGGCCACCTCCAGTTACAGAGGAAACTCTGGCGAAATTTTTCTAAAACCTAACACTTAGAATTATTTACAAGTATTAGAATTATTTTCGACATGTTTTCAAAATATATTTCGCCACGACTTTATTTACAAATATTCGGAGGTGGGATTTTCACAAAACTAAACGTGATAAATATATATTTGGTAAATATAATTTTTCACAACACTGTTTATGATTGTTTTGTGAAAATACACAAATATTATTTTTAGAGTAAAAATAATATTTGCAAACGTTGACAAATCCAAAATAATACGAACGCTTTCACGATAAACATATAAGTTACAACGGTAATTATTATTACCACACGATTACTAAAACTTAACTTACGCATTATACGGAAATGATTATGAACGAATATTTTATCAACGTATTATTTTTTGGAAAATTATGTGAAATGGAAATATAATATTTTTGAGAAAAATATTTATATTTGGAATGAAGATATATTAAGTGAGACTTAATATTATAAATTGAACGCACATGTATTAAATCCCCCATCCTTGGGAAGGAGATTAACTACCAAGTACATGCAAAATATAAACACGAAATAGTTGTCTAACTATGTCCCAAAAACCCAAACTATAAAGCTAAGGCACGGCCATCCGTCTAATAGAATTAGTACATGTAGGTCGTCGCACAGCTGACATTCGAAGTACTTGGTAGAGACGCACTGACAGTGAGTTCATGTCCCCCTTTTCTCTTAACTGTTTTCAGTTTTCTAAACTGCGGGGGTGAAATACATGTTACAATGTTTATGATTACTTTATACATGGTATGGTTAGCGTAAGGAGGGTTACTTTTTAGATCATGTGAATGGGTAGGCGGAAACTTGAGGTCATTAATCCTCAGGGTAGGACCGAGGGGCAGGAGCGATAGATCTATTTGGGTGTAGCGAGCCCAGTCCCAGGCCCAGCATAACGGACCTTGGGATGACTTTGTACCCGACGCATAAATCTGCTAGGTTTGAGCCTTCCTACTTGCATTTCACACATATCAATGGCCTTGCAAACCATTGGTGATCTCTTTTTCCTTATTTGCTACATACCAGGATTTTTGATAAATACAAAGGTTTACTTACTCACTTACACATGAACTCGCTCAACATTATTGTTGATTTTTCAACTTACATGTATTTCAGGGAATTAAAAGATCTGGCACGGTATGGCACGTTTTCCCGCTGCACTAGTTCCCAAGATCATCCGGGGTTTAGGGAATGTGACTCTTTCCTGGACAAGTCACAGTCCTTAAACTGTGTTTATGTTATGTTTAAGTTGTAATGTTTGTTGAACAAGGATATGGTTGTTAGGGCGTGTTTCCCGTTAAAACAATGGTACTGTATTTGGTTTTAAAACTTAATGGATGATTCTTGCATATTTTTAAATTCATATAGCTTTGTTATGATTAAGCTATGGTATTAAGAAGTCACACCAAATTAACCACGCTTCCGCAAAGCCAGGGTGTGACAGCTTGGTATCAGAGCTCTGATCATAGCGAACTAGGATTCTTTCTCGAGTCTAGACTATGATCACTAGGGCTCTCACGAAAACATTTTTTACTGCATACCACTTAAGTCCGGATCCAAAACGTTTTTACAAACAAATGTTGAGCACCTTTTATTTATTTATGATCAGGCTCAGTCTTGGAGACTGAGGCTCGGTCTTAGAGGCCGAGGCTCGATCTTAGAGATCGAGGTAGATGTTTATTATTTATAGGCTCAGTCTTGGAGGCTGAGGCTCGGTCTTGGAGGCCGAGGCTCAATCTTAGAGATCGAGGTAGATGGCTAGCTAGGCTAGGAAGAATAGGCTCAGTCTTGGGGACTGAGGCTCGGTCTTGGAGGCCGAGGCTCGATCTTAGAGATCGAGGTAGATGGCTAGTGAGACTAGGAAGAGTAGGCTCAGTCTTGGAGGCTGAGGCTCGGTCTTGGAGGCCGAGGCTCGAATCTAAGAGGTCGAGGTAGATGATAGAGCAGTCTTGGAGACTGGGAGGAATTTGGCTAGTGGGACTAGGAGTGTCAGTCTAGGAGACTGGGAGGCTAGTGGGACTAGGAGAATTATTTGATTGTTTATTGTTGACTTACATGTTCATATGAATATATGATTGATTATTATACGTATATGTGTTTGTGTTAGAAACGTCATGCTTTCATCATGTACTAGAAAGATGGACACTACGAATACCATGGCCATAGTATCAGACGACATAGTTTCATCGGAGCACGAGGTGTACATTTCCGATACTACCGGCACAGACGATGACGACTTTCAGCCCCTTTTGCGCTGCCTGATGTCGTAGCAGAGCCTACTGATGGCCATCTTGTTGGGAATTTTGCCATTCGCGGTGATCCCTGTTCCTGTGACCCTTGCCGCTTATCCCATTGTTGATATGCCCCCCCCCGACGTGGCCTCTGACGACGATAACGATCTACTAGGGGAGGACCCATTCGAGGGCGAGGCCCTATTGTTGCTGGTATTAGCCTACTGCTTGCGGACGCTCCTGCAGGGGAAACTCATGTCCATTCCCCTGTCTCAGACTCATTTGAGTTCCTGACATCCGCATTTTCGCATATACAGGGAGTGCAGCACCATTCACACGACGCCGACCCTGATACGGCATCATCAGCTGCACCGGTTCCCGCACACAGCTTTGAGTTTGATCACAGTATTTAGGGTGATCTTGTTCTTCCACCCGGTTTTGATCCAGACCATGACCTTGAGTTCATACACTTAGACCAGCCCTTGGAGGATCCTGTAACCCTCTGTGATGGTTGATCCAGCTGACTTTGAGATGGAGTTTGTTGATCCGGAGCCAGCCGTGGCCCCTAAGCCAGGCGTTGCTCCTAACACCGCATTGGAGCATGACCCTGTTCATGTCGATGCACCTGCTGTTGCTCCTTGATTGATCATCTGCTTGGACGAGAGGAAATTTGGGGTAACTGGGCAAGACAATTTATTATTACGGGGGCCCACGTAATAACGACTTGTAGTGCACAGAAATCCTGGTGGACTCTGCGGGTCAAGCTAATGAAAACCAATGTAGCAGGAAATAACTCGAACACGAATGACCAAGGCGATGAAGCCTCGAGTTCATTCTATTTCAAGCAACAAGCCAAATTGGCAAGCCTATGTGGAGGCTCAGAAAATTTATTTCCCCACCCATACATTGAGTATATTTATGTGTAAAATTGGGTGAGTACATGATGGCTTATGGTGCTATGTATCTCATAGACAATTGGAAATTTGTCTAACCCACTTCATGCCATTTCGGCACAAGAGAATGCCACCCGGGCGTGACACAAACACCAGTATGTTGCCAAGGATAGAAGCCGAGCTGCAAAAACGCAACTCACAGGCAATTGCACGACATGAAGCTCTCCGCTTTTAGCACAGCAATGGCACTACTGGAAATAACCCCCCCCCCCCCCAACTGACCGCACCTATAAGCAGTTCCTGAACTGCAAGCCTTTGAAATTCGACGAAACAGGAAGCGCCTTTGCAATTGTTCGTTGGTCCGAAGAGATTGACTCCATTCTAAGAAAGACTAACTGTTTGCCCCAACAGAGTGATACCTTTACCTCGAGGTCATTTCTAGACGGCACACTCTCATGGTGGGACCATCAGGTTCAGGCCCTTGACACAGATGCTGCTTATGCACTGAGCTGGGATGAGCTAAAGGAAATGATGGAGGAGAAATGTGGTTCTAAGACTGGAATTCAGAAGCTTGAGATAGAGTCCTGGAATTTGAAAATGGACGAACCAGAGATTTCTGAACATGTCCAGCGATTGCACGACTTGCCTAGGGTCGTCCCCTAATAAGTCATTAATGTTGTATGATACAGTTGGGTACCTGTAAACCTTACATTCTGGTCTCGATTTATGGCAATGCAATCGCAGTATTCTCATCACTTGTGATGTTTGATCTATGGTTTATGTTCTATGACATGAGATGTTATGTGACTGATTTATTGATAGCATGAGATGTTATGTGCTGCTATTGTTGAATACATACGTACATTTTACTTGCTACGACCTAACCTACGTGAAACATCTTTTAGAAGATGCCACCAAGACGCGAAATGCGCATGCCCACCTCAGAGGCGGAACTTCAAGAGATAATTGCTGCAGCTATATCACAGCACGAGGCCCTACGCTCCGAACCTAACAGAGGCACCTCAGAAAATAACAGTTGTTCCTACTGGCACTTCCTCAACTACAAGCCTCCGAAGTTCGACGGCACTGGGGGTGCCATAGCTTTTGTGAAATGAATTGAAAGTCTGGAATCCATCTTTCGAATGAGTAGTTGTACGCCAGAACAACAAGTCCCATACGTTTCTGAGTTGTTTCAAGATGGAGCTCGATTATGGTGGAATCTTCAGGTTCGAATAATGGGCCTAACTACAGCATACGCGTTAACTTGGGATGAGTTGAAAGGAATAATGCGTAAGAAGTATTGCACCCAAACAGAAACACAGTGGTTGGAAGGTGAATTCCAGAGCCTGATAAGGGAAGGTCCGAAAATGTTGGAATACATGCAAAGACTTCATGATTTGGCACGAGTAGTTCCGTACTTGGTGGAACCAGAATTGAGGAAATTAGGACATTCCATTTGGGAATTGGCACCTCAAGTCCTGAGCTTAATGACAGCATCTACGCCACCAACAACTATGGCTGCAAGTAAGATGGGCTTGGCACTCGTTACGGAAGCCATTAGACTAGAAAAACTTGCAAACCCTGATAGGGAGACTCAGGTAGAGTCGTCTGGAAAGAACAAAAGGAAGCTTACCGAAGATACCCGAACGAATAATGATGAACAAAGATCTATTCGAGGTTGTTTTGACTGCGGAGACAAAGGGCATTTCAAGAAAGATTGCCCTAACAACAGACAGGCCAATGATAAGATTTACTTAGAAACTAAATCAAGACGTGCTGGGTGCAAGTATCACCATGAATGTGGATGTCGGAAGCCTAGGTGCGGGAGAAAAGGGCACAACAAGGAGGGTTGTGGGATGAAGAGTCCCAGACAAGGAGAAAACCGTAACAACGCTCAAGGTGGAAGCAGGAAAGGAAATGGCCGAGTGCTAGGATGCTTCCATTGTGGGGACATTGGACATCTTAAGAGAGAATGCCCGAAGTTGAAACAAGACCGTGAAAGAACACCCAGCATCGGAGTTTGTGAAGCATGCCAGGATCCAGGCGTGATTACTGGTACGTTCTTTAACAACCAAAACTTTTGCATCTATTTTGTTTGATACTGGTGCCGATCATAGCTTCGTGTCACTAGAATTTGAGAATATTCTTGGTTTGACGCCTAGTAAGTTAGACGTCCCATATTCGAGCGAATTAACAAATGGAAAACTAGTGGAGACCAGTGAAGTTGTCCAAGGATGTGTGATGGAATTCGGAGGGCACGGGTTTACGCTAGGCTTACTACCAGTCCAGTTAGGAAGCTTCGACGTGGTAGTAGGAATGGATTGGTTATCAGGAAACAAGGCCGAGATAGTTTGTCATGAAAAGGGTCGTTCGTATCCCGACCGAAGATGGCGAAACAGTTGTGGTTCACGGAGAGAAGCGTGATACGCCGTTAAGAATTATCAGCTGCTTGAAGGCACGAAAGTGTTTGCAGAAGGGATGTGCTGCCTTCCTGGCACACATTGCGGATAAGAAAGCTGAAGAACCGAAGATCGAAGACATCCCTGTCGTAAGGGAATGTCCAGAAGTCTTCCCAGAAGACTTGCCTGGATTGCCGCCTCAGAGGCAAGTGGAGTTTCGCATCGACTTAGTTCCAGGTGCCGCGCCTGTGGCTAAGGCACCCTACAGACTTGCTCCGTCTGAGATGCAAGAACTGTCGACGCAACTTCAAGAGTTGTTAGACAAGGGATTTATCCGACCGAGCTTCTCGCCTTGGGGAGCTCCAGTTTTGTTTGTCAAGAAGAAGGACGGTAGTTTCCGTATGTGTATTGACTACAGAGAGTTGGACAAGCTGACGATCAAGAATAGGTATCCCCTGCCAAGAATCGATGATCTGTTTGACCAACTACAAGGTTCAAGCTTCTATTCGAAGATCGATCTCCGATCTGGATATCATCAGTTAAGGATAAAGGAGGAGAGTATCCCAAAGACAGCCTTCAGAACTCGATATGGACACTACGAGTTTCTCGTTATGCCGTTTGGTTTGACAAACGCACCTGCAGTGTTCATGGATTTGATGAATCGAGTTTGTAAGCCGTACTTGGATAAGTTCGTGATTGTATTCATCGATGATATTTTGATTTATTCAAAGACGAAGGCTGAGCACGAACAGCATTTAAGAGCCATTCTGGAGCTGCTAAAGAAAGAACAGTTGTATGCCAAATTCTCTAAGTGCGGGTTTTGGCTAAGAGAAGTGCAATTCCTTGGACACGTGGTAAATGGAGATGGAATCCACGTGGATCCAACCAAGATCGAGGCGATCAAGGATTGGGAAACGCCAAAGACGCCAACCGAGATTCGGCAATTCTTGGGTTTGGCTGGCTATTACCGCAGATTCATTGAGGATTTTTCAAAGATCGCTCAACCATTGACGCTCCTCACTCAGAAGGACAAGAAGTTTGATTGGGGAATTAAACAGGAAGAAGCGTTTCAGGTATTGAAAGATAAGCTTTGCAACGCGCCAATCTTAGCCCTACCAGAGGGTACAGATGATTTTGTGGTATACTGCGACGCATCGCGTCAAGGATTGGGTTGTGTGTTGATGCAACGCCAAAAGGTTATTGCCTACGCATCACGCCAACTAAAGATACATGAAAAGAACTATACCACACACGATTTGGAACTCGGCGCAGTAGTTTTTGCTTTAAAGATCTAGAGACACTACCTTTATGGTACGAAGTGCACAATCTTCACAGATCACAAGAGCCTCCAACATATATTCAACCAGAAGGAGTTGAACATGAGGCAAAGACGATGGGTAGAACTGTTGAATGACTACGAATGCGAGATTAAGTATCATCCAGGGAAGGCGAATGTGGTCGCCGATGCCCTAAGTCGAAAAGAGAGGATCAAGCCCATAAGGGTTAGGGCTTTGGAGATGGTTATTCGAACCAACTTTCCTCTGCGCATTCGTGCCGCGCAGAAGGAAGCCCTCAAGGAGAAAAACCTTGAGGAAGAGTATCTCCGTGGGATGGAGAAGATATTGGTACCAAACAGGGAAGGAACGTTATGTTTTGAGAAAAGGATTTGGGTTCCTCTGTTTGGTGGTTTAAGGAAGGTTATTTTCGATGAAGCTCACAAGTCGCGGTACTCTATCCATCCTGGAGCGGATAAGATGTACCAGGATCTTAAAGATTACTATTGGTGGCCTAGGATGAAAGGCGATGTTGCTATTTATGTGAGCAAATGTTTAACATGCGCCAAGGTTAAGGCGGAATACCAAAAGCCTTCGGGACTTCTGCAGCAACCAGAGATTCCCAAGTGGAAATGGGAACAAATCTCTATGGATTTTATTACGAAGTTGCCAAGAACTCCAAGAGGCCATGACACTATTTGGGTAATAGTGGACCGCTTAACGAAGTCAGCACACTTCCTACCTATCCGAGAGAAGGATAATACGAGCAAACTGGCCGAAATTTACATGAGAGAGATTGTTACACGCCATGGAGTACCTCTCTCGATTATCTCTGATAGAGACGGAAGGTTCGTGTCAAGAATATGGCAATCCTTCCAGGAAGCTTTTGGCTCAAAGTTGAATCTGAGCACTGCTTTTCACCCGCAGACCGACGACCAAAGCGAGCGGACGATATAGACACTAGAAGATATGCTGAGAGCATGTGTGATGGATTTGGGCGGTAGCTGGGATAAGCATTTGCCTTTGGTTGAGTTCTCATACAACAACAGCTACCACACCAGTATTGGTGCCGCGCCATTCGAAGCTTTATATGGGCGCAAGTGCAGATCACCGCTTTGTTGGGCTGACGCAGGTGATAGACAATTGGTTGGTCCTGAAGTAGTCCAGGAAACCACCGACAAGATCGCACAAATCCGAGATCGCATTAGTGCGGCTCGTGACAGGCAGAAAGCCTACGCAGATCGAAGCAGGAAACCTCTAGAGTTTGAGGTTGGTGATATGGTTTTGTTGAAGGTATCACCCTCGAAGGGTGTAGCACGCTTTGGGAAGCGTGGGAAGTTGAATCCGAGGTATATTGGACCGTTCAAGATCTTGGAGAGAATCGGGTTAGTAGCATACAAGTTGGATTTACCTGCTGAACTAAATGGTGTTCACGATACATTCCATGTATCCAATCTGAAGAAGAGTCCAACACAAGTTACCGTTGCAATTCCCACCGACGAAATTCATGTTGACGACACGCTCCATTTCGTTGAAGAACCTGTTGAGGTCACGGATTGGAAAGTAAACAAGACCCGCCGGAGCAGTGTCAAGCTCGTCAAAGTTCGTTGGAATGCTAGACATGGTCCTGAATTCACCTGGGAGCGTGAGGACCGAATGAAAGAGAGATACCCCCACCTATTTCCTGAGAACCCTGCTTCTACAAGCAGAACTTAAAATTTCGGGACGAAATTTCTTTAAAGGGGGGAGAATGTGACAACCCTCACTAAACCAGGTATCCGTACTATTTAATTAATAATTAATTGCTGCTTAATTACTGTGCTTAACTGAAATTGCTGATGAACTGCTACTTGATTTCTAGTACTTGAACATATCTGCATCATACTTTACATACCGTCACTACATTATTTTACATGTTGAACCTTAGTGACAAATATGATGCACAAAAGCACAGTAGCATTTGAACGGATAACCTATTGAACATGCTGATAAAGCCAGCATCAGGCAGACACTGCCTCTAAGGGCCTGTATGAGCCAGAAATATTTTACTACACCCATAGTAAGTGTAGGGATACAAGGGTTGTAGAATTGCGTCTCTAGGAATAAGATATAATGACTGGATGTGCCTAAAACGTACTCTAAGCACGAAACACGGCACTTTTATTAACATACTAGCTTCTGGCTAACTAATAAAGTGCCAAAACATGAGGAAAATATTCCTGACACTTTGCAGAATGAGTTGTGTCACTAAAAATATTATTTACGACACTTAAAAGCTTACTTAAGCACTTTAACGGATTACTATCCAACCGAACAACCGGACTATACCCGGAACATGAAAATATTGACAATGATATTATTGGTCTTTTTCTGAGCCAGTTAGGGTCCCTGAACAACCTAACACTCGCTTTAAAACACTACATACAACTAACCGAGTTAACCCTAAATCTAACTTGGTTTAACTTAACTAAGCTCTAACCATTTGATTGGATTTGAACTAGCTTACCCCCCCCCCCCCCATTGAAATCGGCCAACTAGAGGGGACAAGAGTTGATTTCTTTTGATTAAAATATTATGGTTGTCTAATATCTAGACAACATTAAATCCAATGGACGATGATCTTGATTTTTGTCAATAAAACTCAACACTTGCACACAAGATCATAACACACATTCATCACAACCAACTCTATCCTCTCTTGCCCTCCCTACTCACGGCCGAACACCCCCCTTGGCACCCACCCATTTTCGGCTCTTGATCCATTCATTCCAAGGTTACACAAGTCTTTCGGGTCACGCATAAGGAGTCTTGGAGTTAACGGAAGGCGAAGGACCTCGTTATCTTGCTTTTATCCACCTCTTGTTCGCATAGATTCTTCCCTAGCCTCGAGCTAGAGGTATAACACTTAAAACACCCTCTCGAACCTATCTAAGGTGGTTAATAAGATTTATAACGGTTAAAATGCGGAAACTTATCTTTTGAAGCTTTAAAGGCTACTAAAACATGAATATTGTTGGATAAAAACTTAATACTTGTGTAAAAGTTGTAGTATTTGAAAGTTGTGAATATTGAGGCCCGATCTATGATGTGGTAGCTCGGATCACCATTTAACCCGGTTTGGTTAAGATCATGGATCTTGACATAAGGTTGTTTCGGACGGTACAAGGGTTAAAAGGTGAAACTCTACCACACGAGAAACATGAACTTGTGTAAAAGTATTTTTACTTGTAAAATAGTGTTTAAAACTAGCGGATCTACGTATCTGCAAGTGGTATTTTCAAAGGACCAAGTGTCGAGAAAATCATGTTTTCTAAAAGACGGATAACACACTAACCAGTGTGATTTTTACAAACCACAAGCGTATAAACACTTGTGAAATGAAAGATCCGACAAAATAACAATCTTTGTGAAAGATGACGGGAAGTTGTAAAGATGGATTTATTCTAAAAACGAGGTTTTTACAAGATTGAGTTACTTTATACAAAGATCCACAAAATATAACGGGATCTACACTATAGTTTTCGGAAAAACCACAAGTTCATGTGATTATGCGATTTACATGCTTGTCGACTAGTTTGATGTGTCAGAAATTGTTTGGTTGAATCAAGAAGTTGTTGAAATGATTTGGTAAAAGAAAATGATACGCTTGGAAGCGTGGCCACCTCCAGTTACAGAGGAAACTCTGGCGACATTTTTCTAAAACCTAACACTTAGAATTATTTACAAGTATTAGAATTATTTTCGACATGTTTTCAAAATATATTTCGCCACGACTTTATTTACAAATATTCGGAGGTGGGATTTTCACAAAACTAAACGTGATAAATATATATTTGGTAAATATAATTTTTCACAACACTGTTTATGATTGTTTTGTGAAAATACACAAATATTATTTTTAGAGTAAAAATAATATTTGCAAACGTTGACAAATCCAAAATAATACGAACGCTTTCACGATAAACATATAAGTTACAACGGTAATTATTATTACCACACGATTACTAAAACGTAACTTACGCATTATACGGAAATGATTATGAACGAATATTTTATCAACGTATTATTTTTTGGAAAATTATGTGAAATGGAAATATAATATTTTTGAGAAAAATATTTATATTTGGAATGAAGATATATTAAGTGAGACTTAATATTATAAATTGAACGCACATGTATTAAATCCCCCATCCTTGGGAAGGAGATTAACTACCAAGTACATGCAAAATATAAACACGAAATAGTTGTCTAACTATGTCCCAAAAACCCAAACTATAAAGCTAAGGCACGGCCATCCGTCTAATAGAATTAGTACATGTAGGTCGTCGCACAGCTGACATTCGAAGTACTTGGTAGAGACGCACTGACAGTGAGTTCATGTCCCCCTTTTCTCTTAACTGTTTTCAGTTTTCTAAACTGCGGGGGTGAAATACATGTTACAATGTTTATGATTACTTTATACATGGTATGGTTAGCGTAAGGAGGGTTACTTTTTAGATCATGTGAATGGGTAGGCGGAAACTTGAGGTCATTAATCCTCAGGGTAGGACCGAGGGGCAGGAGCGATAGATCTATTTGGGTGTAGCGAGCCCAGTCCCAGGCCCAGCATAACGGACCTTGGGATGACTTTGTACCCGACGCATAAATCTGCTAGGTTTGAGCCTTCCTACTTGCATTTCACACATATCAATGGCCTTGCAAACCATTGGTGATCTCTTTTTCCTTATTTGCTACATACCAGGATTTTTGATAAATACAAAGGTTTACTTACTCACTTACACATGAACTCGCTCAACATTATTGTTGATTTTTCAACTTACATGTATTTCAGGGAATTAAAAGATCTGGCACGGTATGGCACGTTTTCCCGCTGCACTAGTTCCCAAGATCATCCGGGGTTTAGGGAATGTGACTCTTTCCTGGACAAGTCACAGTCCTTAAACTGTGTTTATGTTATGTTTAAGTTGTAATGTTTGTTGAACAAGGATATGGTTGTTAGGGCGTGTTTCCCGTTAAAACAATGGTACTGTATTTGGTTTTAAAACTTAATGGATGATTCTTGCATATTTTTAAATTCATATAGCTTTGTTATGATTAAGCTATGGTATTAAGAAGTCACACCAAATTAACCACGCTTCCGCAAAGCCAGGGTGTGACAGATTACGGCACGAAACAGGTTTTGGATCGGAACGGTTTCAGTTCGAATTGAGTTTCAGACCGAGATGGGTTTTGGTACGGGGCGGGTTTTGGAACGGAACGGGTCGGCCAACGCGGGTTTACGCACGGGATGGGTTTCGGATCGCAACGATTTTTAGGCCGACACGAGTTTCCGCATGGGACGAGTTTCGGGACGGGTTTCGGTTTGGTTTCGTTTTTTGTTTCGGTTTTTTCGGTTTCGTTTCGAATCGGTTTCAATATTTTTAGTTTTTCTTGTTTCGTTTTGGTTTCGGTTTTTTGTTTCCGTTTGTTCGGTTTATTCGGCTTCGTTTCAGTTGAGTTTTGATTTTTAGTTTCGTTTTAATCGGTTTTTTTGTTTCTGTTTCGTTTTGGTTTTTTAGTTTCGTTTGGTATTTGACGTATTTTTCATAGAGAAAGCAAGTTGCAGTGATGAATTACCTATATATTAAAATTACAACTGGATGAACAGTAACCTATATATTAAAATTAGAAATCACTAAGTGATGAAGAAATGGTATCGGATACCGGTACCGGTATCAAACATATCAAACCGGGTGTATTTTCGGTAACGGTTCGTCACTGGTATTCACCAATTTTTACGCTTAAATACCGGTGCCGTATCAGTACCGACTGGTGCCAAACCGTACCGTACCAGGTATATTCGGTACCGATACCCACTTTTGGGGATTTCGGTAACCGTATTTTCGGTACTGAATGAACAGTAACCTATATATTAAAATTAGAAATCACTAAGTGATGAAGAAATGGTATCGGATACCGGTACCGCTATCAAACTTATCAAACCGGGTGTATTTTCGGTACCGGTATTCACCAATTTTTACCCTTAAATACCGGTGTCGTATCAGTAATGACTGGTGCCAAACCGTACCGTACCAGGTATCTTCGGTACCGATACCCACTTTTGGGGATTTCGGTAACGGTATTTTCAGTACCGGTTGGTACCGAGCTCATCAAATCCTGTAGCAACGTAGCAATGCAAGTAATTGCACCGTTTAGATTACTTTTCATGCACACAGTAAGTAAACTGTATTTCGTTTGAATGACGTTTTATATACACAACAACTTATTTTGCTTTCTTTTTTTGTCTTTTTCTGTAATGAATAAATTGTAGCATGTAAAATTAACTTGGATATTTAGATTATTGATGAGCAAATCGTATCAAATCCTGTAATCAAACCGGTACCGTATCGGTACCAAATTTACTATACCAAATCATTTTCTGTACCAATCTGTACCCACCTTTTGACGTTTTCAGAATCGTTACTTTCGGTTCGACACCGGTCTAGCACCATACATGTATTTATTGATTTTTACCTTTAAACACCATATCGTATTGTACCGAGCATTTTCTGTGCCGGTACCTAATTTCGATGATTTTCCGGATCGGTACTTTTGGTGACATTACCGTAATGAGCTCATCCATATTTTAACGTGTGCGCACCGTAATAACTGAACTGAAAACAACCGATTTTCCAACGTATAGGACGTGTGGGTCCTATTATTATATATTAGGTTATTTAAAATCTCTTTTTTTAGGACGGAGTGACTATCCTTACCGCGTCATTTTTATTTATGTTTTAATATTCGGTATCTGCTTGCCATTGCTGACACGTGTTTTGCAGTCATTGGGTCCCGCCGCAACGCGCGGACGAAAAATCAACTAGTTAATGGATTATAAGTCAACTCTTATGTCATTGGCTTTATTCAAGAAAGGTTCTCGTGATGCAAACCGTATACATATAGACTTTCATGTATATAGAAGCATAACAACACATATATTCCTTAATGAGTTGTTTTCACAGTCTCATTACTGATTCATACAGAAGTATAACAACACAAATATTCTCTCATTGTCTTTCCTTTATACAACCTGTAATTTGAATCACAAGTAAAAAGATTCAAACGGGTTCTTGTTTAAGTGTTAGGTTGAAAATAGAAAGTTCTTGTTATGAAGGTGAGTGCATACTAATCGTTTCGGTTTGGTTTCGTCTTTTGTTTCGTTTCAGTTTGTTTTTGTTTTGTTTTTTTTTTTTTTTTTGTCTCGTTTTGGTCGGTTTTGATTTTTTATTTCGTTTCGATCCAATTTTTTGGTTTCGTTTCGGATTGCTTTCAATTTTGTCAGTATTTTTATTTCATTTCGGATCGGTTTCGATCTTTTCAGTTTTTTTGTGTTTCGTTTCGGTTCGGTTTTTTTGTTTCTGTTTGGTCGTTTATTCAGTTTCATTTCGGTTCGGTTTTGATTTTTTGTTTCATGTTGATGGTTTTTTCGGTTTGGTTTCGGATCGGTTTCAATCCTTTTAGTTTTTTATTTCGTTTCGGTTTTATTTAAGTATAATCTCTCTTTTTTTTTAAAGAAAGCAATTTTTAACCAATCTAACCCTAAACCCGTTCTGGCCCGGACCCATTTCAACCCGAACCCGTTCCGACCCGAACCAAAACAACCCTTTTTTGTAACTGACCCGTTTTGACCCGAACCCATTTTGACCCATGACCCAACCCGAACCGACCCGTTTGCCAGGTCTAGATATAAAGTAGTAAACAAGTTGTATTCATGTTTAATCAGTGTCATAGAAATCGGTTTTTAGGCGACGCCTAGACGGCGATTTTTGGGTCATCCAATTATTAGCTAATGGATATGCACCCAACACAAAAAAAACAAATTATGATCTCGAAAAGAATTGTCTTTAAAAAATAAACAAATGTGGGTTAAAAAATTAAAATGTTACAAAGAACACATTCAAAGTTTTAAATCGCCATCAACTGAGAAAAAGGGGATAAGGGAGCGACGTTAAACATGTTCTCCCAGTTAAAATCCAAACCCGCCAAACAACTTGACGTCGTTAACGGCAAACTAACCGTCTCTAACAACCTCTCCTTCTTCACAACCACCTCCATCTCATTCTCATCCCTCATTCTTTTCCCGCACCCACTGCCGGAAGTTATGATTAAAGCTTTATTTCCTCCGGTTATCTCCTCCTTTAAACTCTCAACCTCTAGAGGAAAATTCAAAATCGCTTTCGAACCACGCATCTGAAATGCGGCTCTATCATACGCCTTAGCCGCTTCAACACCTGTATCAAACGTCCCCAACCACACTCTCGCCCCGTTACGCTTCGGATCTCGGATCTCCGCTGCGTACTTGCCCCACGGCCTTCGTCGTACGCCTCTGTAGTGTACCTTCACCTCCTCAGCGGACTCTGATTCCTCCAAATTGTTCTTCGAGTTAGATTTTTCGGTTTTCTTGTTAACGGATTCCGGTACCGTGAGGTTTATTGAGAAATCAATTATAGGTTGTTCCTCAGAGGTAAGGTAATGAGAAACTGATAGATGAGATTCAGAAACAAGGTTATTAGGGGTTTCGTATTCACTGAGAAGGTGTTGTCTGATGAAATCTAGAGCTGCTATTTCATCAAAAGTCGCCATTGTTAAGAAAGAGAGATTGTATCGATGTGAGATTTGAAGATGAGAGTAGAAGCAAGAGTGAAGGGTTTATTTATATATGAAACGGAAATTGACAGGAGAAGGTTCGTGGACCATAGATGGAAGGTGTGGTGTGAGTGGAATAACATAACTACGGAGTATTTGTATTTTTTTATTGAGTATAGTTATATTTATATATGTTACGTCAATTCGCACAAGTTGAAAAGGACATAAAAGTAAATAAAAAAATGTATGTTCTAACGGTTGTATATGTTTGATGAAAGACGGCCAAGGAAGTTCATGCATTAACCCTGGGCTTATAGCTCAGTGGTTATGGAAATGAGGGAAGACTTTTGACCGAAAGGTCTCAAGTTCGATTCCTGATCCACCCGGGTTTTACCGGCTTTGCATTGTCGTGCCCTCGGGCGGGTGCAGGGTCGGGTTTTCCCCGGAACTGGTGGCATGGTGGGCTAGGGGCTCCGTGCGTGCAGGTTGGGCTGCCGCGGGCTACCTTTCGGCCAATGGGTGCCGCGTACGGAGTACCCGGCGATTCTTATGTTGGACGTTCAAAAAAAAAAAGGAAGTTCATGCATTTGTCTAACATAATTAATGTGCACATGATATAAGAAGAAAGTTATAATATTAATTGGGTAACATGTCTATTTAGTTTTTTTAATTAAGATGATGTTCAGATGATATCAATTTACAAGAATTCTATCTATTTTGAATTGTATCTTGTGCTTTTTTGGTTTTATTTGTTTTGAGTGTTTGTTTATCTTGCTTTTTTGGTTGTATATTTGGGATCGGTGGGGGGTTTAAAAGGGCCCATGAATCCCTCACCACGTCTTATCCTTTACGTTTTCTCACACTTTCTCTCGATCCCTCTCGTTTTCTACACTCGGGTTACTTGAATCAACTTTCTCCGGCTACTTTTGGTAAGTTTTTTGTTCGTTTGTTTATGTATGTTGTTCGATCGACTTGCTTATTTGGTCTTATTGTTTGAACGGTTTGTTTTAATGGGCTTGTTTTACTTATGTTTGCAACGTTGCTGGGTGTTTGCTTCTTTTGTTGACGTATGTTGTTTCGTTGTCTTCGATTTCCTGTTTATGTCTTTCTGACTTTTGGTTTGTTAGGTTTGTTTATTACTGATGATGTTACTGGAAGTTTTACATCATGGTATGCTTATTGTTACGTTCTTCTGTAAGAAAGACGCGTTTTAGGTTTTTTTTTTTTTTTACAATCGGCTGATGTTTTAGGTCAATCGATTACTTTTGATGGTTCTTATCCGTGTTGAATTTGATGATATTTTGTTGGGTTTTGTGTTTTAATGTGCGATGATATCATTTAATATCTTCAAAAGTAGTAGGTTTTTGAGTCTTTTATGTTGGTTTGACGATGATGGTTACTATTTAGTATTCAGAGAATGTTTAGACTGATTGGTTTGTTCTATGATGCCCTATTAACGCATTGTTTGTTGGCTCTTATAATTGGTCTGTAAGGATGACTTTTTAGTTGTCCGAGACTATTTAAGTTTTACGTGTGGTTATATGATGGTATGTTTTTCTGATTGTTTTTCGAAAGCTATGTGTTGAAGGGTATTCAGTCAATGAGAGGGTTCTTCAGTCCTGAGACTATGTTTTTTGGTTGGGTCTGTGATGTTTTGCTGAGACGATGGTTGCTTACAATTTGTGAGTTGTTGGTTATTCAGTTGGTGTGATGACTCGGTTGTATGGTACTACCTAGATTGAGTCTGTGAGCCTGTGACGCTATGCTGAGAGACACAAATTTGGTGGTAAAAGTAACAATGCATAGAAATTTTTTAATTGATACTTTTCAAATGATTATGGTATGCCTCCGATATGTGATGCTTTCATGGGAATTTTTTTTGTAACATATTAATTATAGATTTATCTTTTACGTTATTTTGTTGTTGTGTCTGTTTTCCTAAGACGAAACCATGATATTGATTGGTTGTAGTAATTAGACTTCGTAGATCCACTCTATATCTTAACTGGGCAATGTAGATGGAAATTGTGTTGTATGGAGATTTTCTCTACATCTTTTGTAACTACGATTGCAACCATGGTACATTAGGATGAAGGTGAATTCCGTTACTACGATTCAGAGCTTTTGTTCATACCTTTTTAGTGCATTCATTTTGCTTTTGATTTGTTAAAGAAATTTATTCTTTGAGTTCATAATATGAAGTTTATATGCATATTGGAATCGGAAAAACATGTCAACTATTGTTGGTGGATGTTTGTAAGTATTATTTTTCTTTGATTGGGTTTATGTGGTCAATGATGGTGAGGGCAACCTCATTCGAGACTTTTTCCTTATTTGTTATGTTGGTTTTGTTGTTTGATTTTGGGTTTCGATAAGGTAAGTGGCTTGCATACTTTGTCTATTTTGTATATGTTTATGTATTTATGGTTTATGTTTACTTTCTTATGGCTATGAAGATGTTTTTTTAATCTAGGCATAACAATGAAATTGGATTTAATGCAGCCATCACTTGCAGCTGATAAGCTGAGCTTGTATATGTATTTACATTTTGTTAATCACTAACATCTACTTTGATTGTTGATCGTATTATTGTCATTTTCGTTTCCGATTGGGTAAGTATGTTGTTCGTTTTGCTTCAGTGTTTCTACCACCTACATTTGTCGGGGCCAATGTTAAGTTAATGATTTTAACTTTCACGTCGTTGGTGTAACGTTTGATTGTTGTTTTTCTTACAGAATGTTGATTATCAAGTGTGGACAATTCATTCCCAAGTACTCTAAAAAGTGTTGGGAAAATGCTACTACGAACATATATGATATTTTACTAGGATTTTTTATGTTTTTGTTTAAATTTGTTGGCATTAGGGACTTATGCATCTTTGTTTTTTTGTACAAGAGATTCTTAGACTTTATGCATAACTGCATTTGCTCTATTTACTTGTTATTTCCTTATCATCTACCCGGGTTGGGTACGTATTTCAGATTCATGACATGTGTCGGAGTTGATTACAACATGGTAAACTTAGTACTAATTTTTTTATTGATTGTCTTTTCTTATGCTGACAGGCAATCACTTATTATTTTTGTAGACAAATAGCACACGCAATTCCAAGACAGTCGGTGCTTTTTTGTTGTATCAAGCGACTGGCGTAACCACTGATTAAGCCCGTTTTTCATGTACCTGCAAGCGAATGGACCCGGTGGTGGTAAGATGAACTGTCACAAAGATGAACTGTCACAAAAACATAATGCTAATGCTTTTGTAGTATACACAAATTCAGTTGTGCTTATTATTATTTTTTATAAAAGTGTTATTTGTAACAACTTTACTTTATTTAATATTAATTTACAAGATTTATGTGAATTGTTAGTTAAACTCTTTACTTCCTTTATTTTCATTACTTTGTTGATATATTGTATAACATTTTGTATGAAAGTGTCATGTACCACAAACTAGGGGTGTTCAGGATTCGTTTCGAATTCGAAAAATTCGAAATTCGTTTAAATTCGATTCGATTATCAAGAATTCGTTTCGATTATACGAATTCGAATTCGATTCAATTTGAGTCAAGTAAATCGAATACGAATCGAATACGAATCTATAATTTCAAATTCGATTCGATTCGAATTTCGAATAAAAATTATACATTTTTATTTATTATTTTTATATATAATACATATATAACTTTTATTAAGGTATACTATAATTTATTTTCAACATTTTTTCCAAGTATTAAAACTACCCATTACCAAACTCACTACATGACCCATAAGTAAAACCTAAGTAACAAATCTATTAATAGATTTCTAACCAAAAAAATATTAACTTGTAATGTGGAGTGATTATTCCCGACTTCTCGTTTTGAAGTTTAGACTTGTAGTACTTTATTTGAAACTTTTTAATGTGATATCGTGCTTCATGGCTGCTTTAAAATTTATGTTTTATTTTGATAGTTTTTTACATGTTTTATAGAATCTGAATTAAATCGAATTTATTCAAATTCGAGTCGAATTCGAAATTTTAATCGAATACGAATTGAGTTTTTTATTCGAATACAAACTCGAATCGAATTCGATAGGTTTTAATCGAATTCGAATCGAATACGAATTCAAGGAAAAATAAAAATTATTCGAACAATTCGATTCGAATAATTCGAAAATTCGATATTCGATTCGATGAACACCCCTACCACAAACTAATAAACATGTAACAATAACTAGTGGCCCATCTGTCTTACAAAAAGTTTGCGTTTAATGTGTCTGCGTCGCAACTCGCGCAAGCATAATTCTAGTTTTATTTTATTTGTAAGGAGGACAAGTGGGTATTTATGGTTTTTAGTGTTTGAAACCGATTAGTGTAGCGGATTTTTTTTTTTTTTTTACTAGTTACAATATCATCACAGGTGGCAAAAACAAAAGAACAATTTATACATTCCAAAATTTAAAGAAAAATTAAATGTTGTATGCAAAGAAATAAAGAACTCATGTTTTTGGTAAGACATTGGTCAAAGTAGGATGGTTAGGGTGCATGGAATTCAAGCTAATGTCGTACGAAAATAGGTAACAATAAAGAGGGGAAAGTGGGGGTTCTTGAGGGAATTGGTGTGCAAAGGGAGGGAAATTAGGAAATATTTGTTTAGCTTTTATTATTTGTCTAGTAGTCATTTTTTTATAAAACTAGCGGGGTTGCCCGCGCTACACGGCGGGTATTCGGTCGATTTCGTTTTGGCTCATTACGTTCGGTCGGTTTCATTTCTGCTCGTTACGGTTTAGACACTCGCTATAACAACTAAAAGAGGAAACATAAAAAATATATGTTATATTAGAGCCAACTCGGTTCCGCACAACGCCTCGGAAATTTGGTTGATTTTATTTTGGCTCGTTATAATTCTAGCGCTCACTATACCAGAGAAGACCCCCAAAAAGGTTTATCAAATTTGATTACACTCAGTTTTAAATAAAATTTAGAGAAAAGTGCCCGTATAGTCCCTGTGGTTTGCTCCGTTTTCGCCTATATTCTCTACACTTTTAAAATTACAGCTATAGTCCCCAACTTTTGCATATTCGTTCTCAGATAGTCCCTAGCATGAATGTGGGTTAGTTTGAAATTTTGTAAAACAACTATTTAAAAATTATATAAGAAAAACAAAATATAACTAAACTAATTATGTTATCAAAATAACCAAATGACTTAATTGAACAGTGTGTTAGCGACCTTTTTTTCTTCACTAGAAGATGTTGCTAAATAAAAATCATGAAAATTTTGTGGTAAATATGAGAAACTTAAAAAGTGTACTATATTTGCAACTTCAAAATGTTATAGTATATAAAAATAACAATGTCGGACTCATGATTTATTTTATGAGTGACGGGGTCAATCACTTGCTTTATCAAACGTTTACCAGGCAATCAAGATTTTTACCTAAAAGCCACACTAACCTTTTATGAGGGACGGGGTTAGCATCAAAGAGTAAGTTCACCACTACATACGAATGTTATTGAGGAACATTTGAGACTAAATGAAAAAGTTATGCACCTCTGAGCTTAGGGCTGTAAACGAACCGAATGTTTAGCGAACAGTTCGTGAACCGTTCGGCGGGAAGTTCGTTTATGTTCGTTCGTTTAATAAACGAAAGAACATGAACAAGAAATTTCGTTCGATTAGTTAAATGAACGAACATGAACGGAGGTCTCGTTCGTTCGATTGTGTTCGTGAACGTTCGGTAAGGTGTTCGTGAACGTGTTCGTGAACATTCGTTGATTTGCGTTCGTTTATGTTCGTATGTTTGTGTTTTAATTGAAGATCTTTGTACTTTCTTATATTTTATTTGTACTTTATATATTATTAAACTTTTATTTTTTTTATTACCCTAACAATTAAACTAGAAAAAAAACCAACTTTCACCTTGTTTATGCATCATTTCCCTTTCATTTCTCATTATTTACATCGGCGAATACGATCGACCTCCGTTCTACAATAAGAGATTTAAGTTTGAGTGCTACTCTCTGGGCCATCTATCTTTATCCTTCGTCGCCTTCGCCAAATTTATTTGTGTTCGTGAACCGTTCGCGAACACACTCATTTCCTTAATGAACGAACACGAACATAAAATCTCGTTCGGTAAGTCTTCATGAACTGTTCGTGAACACATTTATTTCCTTAACGAACGAACACGAACAAGGCCTTGTTCGTGTTCGTTCAGTTCGTTTACAGCCCTATCTGAGCTCATTAAAGAACACCATTTCAATTTCAATTTCAAGTTGAGGTTGTGATTATGTGTTAAAAGTAATAACAAAAAACTCAAGATGAGGACAAACCCAAACTTAGTTAAAATTCAAAGAGTAAATTTCTTGGATGCTCCTTGTAGTTTGCTAATTTTTCATCTTTAGTCCCAAATTTCGAAAATTACATATTTGATCAATTCTTACTCGGACAGTCCTTTGACTAGATAGATGTTAGTTTGTCTAGTTAATTCTATGTGAAATGACTAAACTGCCCTTATAATTAAAATAATAAGCAATTGAAAAACTAAAAGAAATGAAATCAATTGATGGTTCCCCCTACATCGGTCTAGGTTCACCCTATCAGACCGCTTTTGAGTCAACAGTTGGACACAGAACCGACGGTCAGATTGGAAAACTAACCGGTTGAACCGGATTTTTTAAAGGTCAACCTGTATTTTGTTAAAAGCATTCAATTTTAACCTATTTATTTGTATAATATTTACAACATAACTCGGTTCTTACATCTGATTCGATCAGTCTGATCGACCCAACCAGTGGATCGATGAGGAGACCGGTTCAACGTTCGCTCTGGCCCTAAAAACATTGGTCAAACCCACACCATCCTTTCGTCTGATAACCGGTCCTTTTCCGATGCCTAACAACATATAAGCGTTCGTACCATATAAACATCCAATTCGTTGGAAATTTAAAAAAGGGATGATTGTACCTACGTAACTTGAGCAGGAATCAGGGGTTTCATGGATCTGATTGTTTATTAAATTTGAATTCATGAAATAGGTATGCCATTTGATTCATTCACGTTATCATCGTGATTTCTTTGAGAATCTGATTGTTTATCAATTACGGGTAGTTTTTTGTTTTCGTAAATATTTAGGTTACAAAAATTTTGAATTTGTGAAATCAATATGCGTTTAGTTGACAGAATAAGACCAGACGTAAACACCAAGTTGTCGCCTCCTTAATTATAAATAAAATAAAATATCTGATAGAAATAAAAGAAAAATAACAAGTGTGTTCCTTTCATTCATTAATGTCTAATATATATACACTGATGAAGTAAAGATATAACAGAAATATAACAAAAAGTGGGAAGGATCAGGAGAAGATATATCCCCCTCAGATATATATTATTTATTTATTATACACAGTTAACACCATACGTCAGGATGATGTCAAATAGGTACTTCAGGACCTATGTAAATAAACTGATACTACTGGATCAGTTGTACTGCCTCATTAAAAACATTACTAATAAAACCCGTTGGGACAAAACTTAGTTAAGGGAAAAAGAGTACAGTGTGTATAATTCTTCCCCTGAATTCAACAAACATCTTTCAATCTACGGAGACCGATCTTGTGTGATAGCCATGGTTGTAAAACAAGGTTTCCAAGGCCGAGTACTCCCCGAGTAGTCGCTACAAGGCAGGCTGCCGAGGCGACTTTCTTCGACTCCGCCTAATTACTCGGAGTCGGTCAAACGCGGTCAACCTTGGCCAGAATTGGATCTAGTAGGTCAACTCAGGCCTAGTTTAACTTAAATAATAATAAAACATTATTTTTATGCCTATCATATTAAAGAATAAATATCATTTTCACGTATTTTGTTATAAATATTTGTAAATTTATGTTATTTGACATATATTTAATCTCCAAAAAGTAATTTCTTTATAATTTAACATGTCCGAGTACTCCCCGAGTACTCTCCGCCTAGACCGAGTACTCTCAACTCCCCGGTCGACCGACTAGGGAGCGCCTAGCGACTTTTGCAACCATGGTGATAGCTGCTCGAAACTGCTTCTTAGTAAAGATTTGGTGAATAGGTCAGCTAAATTTTCACTTGACTTGATCTGGTAAACATCAATTTCCCCTTCTTTCTGCAAGTCATATATGTTGAGAAGAATTTTGGTGAGTTGTGCTTTGTTCGATCACCCTTGATGTAACCTTCTTTTATCTGAGCTATGCAAGCAGCATTGTCTTCATAAATAATCGTCGACTCCTTCTTGATCTGTTCTAATCCACATGCTTCTTGTATATTTCATTACCCAAATCAAAACAAGCTTGGGTTGCATTGTTCAAGTGACTGAGTTTATGCATGTGCAGGTGTTTTGGAGGCCATTCAAAGTATATTTTGGACAACAAAGCAGCTTGGCACATGAAGAAAAAGTAGTCTGGGATTTAGAAAAATAAGGCTATCATGGGTTTGATTGAAAAATTTATCATGAATATTGACAATTTTTTAAAAACTTGAGAAAATAATTCGCCGAAACCTCACGGCTAAACTAACAAAACATGATAAAACAAGAATTTAAAATGGTTTTCAAAATGTAAAATATATCAATGTTTTGTTATCATGAGGGGTGAAAAATAAACAATCTACTAAATGTGAAGCTAAGACGGATGGCGAGATGAAGTTGTCCACATCGGTTTGTCAAATTTTCTTTAAAAATGTTTTGAATTTTAGGGAGAGTAAGAAAAAATATTAAAAAGTCAAAAACATTTGAAAATTTTGAAAAAAAAAAGTTTAATAACATGAAAAAGATAAAAAAAAAAAAAAGTTGAGTGTAAAAAGAGAAAATGATAGTACATGAGTAGACAATCATGACACGCTAGAGAAATGAATAGCTAAAAAGATATAAACGGTCTCACTGATGATATGCTAGTAGGTTTTTACACACTCAGTAAATTGTTTTCGAGATATAAACCTAAATTAAAAAAAAACTTTCTTAATATGTAGGTAACATCTCTCGGATATATGAACTTAGTACTTTGAAATTTCGTTTAAGAGATTGCCTGATTCTGCGATATTAGGTCTTTATACTTATTGATATCTGGGGTATTATACAAGATCTTCTAATTTTACGTCAGCAATGGCCTAGATCTTGTTGAATACTTTTGCGCTTTAAACCCTAAAAACTGTATAAAAATTGAAAATGTCGAAAGATATATCAATTACAGTCAAAAGATTCCTAAGTGGAACACACCTGTAAGTCGGTACGGTGGTACTAACCTGAGCTCTCAAGGTATCGCACTAACCCAGAGACATATATCAATTAGGTATATTCACCTGTAAGACCGAATCCAGGGAATCTTGATACGGAAGTATATTCTGAGGTGGGACACACTGTTAAGTTAGTTCATAAGACACTTAATCTCGTATCTTGAACAATCGAATTTTGTGTAGAAATTTAAGTGGATCAGTATATTGACAATCTAGGTGAACTGTTTAAAGCTTAAAGTTTAATTAGATCAACGGTGTTTGTGATTTGTCAAAAACTGATATGATCCTCTGACACAAACTCAACAAAAATATGTTTGTACATAGATGTTACATTTCAGTAAACACTTTCAAAATATTAGATAAAAACCAAAAAGCTTGTGGGTTAGCATAAAGTTTGTAAAATACAAAAAGATTTTGATTCATCTTATGTTTCGACAATCGATGTAGCGATGCTGAATTTCAAAATCTGAATATGTAGAACATAGTTTGATAAAATCACAAGTTCATTAATTTGAAACTTGAATTTTAAAAAAATGAAAATTTTAGTTTTGTTTGATTTTATCAACCAAGGTCATTAAATCGGACTTGGTAGATATCTTGGATAACCAAGGTCGTGAGAGCCCTAGTGATCATAATCTAGACTCGAGAAAGAATCCTCGTTCGCTATGATCAGAGCTCTGATACCAAGCTGTCACACCCTGGCTTTACGGAAGCGTGGGTTTATTTGGTGTGACTTCTTAATACCATAGCGTAATCACAACAAAGCTATATGAAAGTAAAACCATGCAGATCATCCATTAATTAAAGTCTTAAAAACAAAATACCACAACATTGTTTTAAAATGCAGACACATGCATCGAGTTTACAATACTACAAAAGAAAAACATTGTTCTTAAGACGCAACCACAACATAAATTAAACACCGTTTAAGACTTGCGTCTCATCCAGGTAAAAGTCGCAATCCCTAAACGAGGATGATCCCATAACTCTAACGCAGCGTGGAAACGTAGCATACCGTGCCAGATCCTTAGTTCCCTGAAATACATGTAAGTTGGAAAAATCAACAAAAATGTTGAACGAGTTCATGTGTAGTGAGTAAGTAAAACCTTTGTATGTATAAAAATCCTGGTATGTAGCAAATAAGGAAATAAAGAGATCACCAATGGTTTGCAAGGCCATTGATATGTGTGAAGTGCAGTAGGAAGACTCAAACCTAGCAGATTTTTGCGTCGGGTACAAAGTCACCCCGAGGTCCGTTCTGATGGGCCTGGGCTGGGCTCGCTATACCCAGATAGATCTACCGCTACTGTCCCTCGGTCCTACTCTGAGGATTAATGGCCTTCAGTTCACGCCTACCCACTCACATGATCTAAGTAGTAACCCTCCTTACGCTAACCATACCGTGTAAAAAGTACTTGTAATCATAGTAACATGTATTTCATCCACAATTGTAAGCAAGCACAGTAATTAAGCAGTAATTAAATATTAATTAAGTCGTACGGATACTTGATTTGGTGAGGGTTGTCACATTCTCCCCCCGTTAGAAAAATTTCGTCCCGAAATTTTAAGTTCTGCTTCTAGTTGCAGGTGTCTTGGGAAATAAGTGGGGGTACTTCTCTTTCATTCGGTCCTCGCGTTCCCATGTGTATTCAGGACCATGTCTTGCATTCCATCGAACCTTGACGAGTTTGACACTGCTCCGGCGGGTTTTGTTCACCTTCCAATCCGTGACCTCAACCGATTCCTCGACAAAATGGAGCGTGTCGTCGATATGGATCTCGTCTGTGGGAATGACAACAGTATCTTGTGTTGGACTCTTTTTCAGATTTGATACATGAAATGTATCGTGAACACCGTTCAGTTCGGCAGGTAAATCCAACTTGTATGCTACTAATCCAATTCTTTCCAGAATCTTGAATGGACCAATATATCGCGGATTCAACTTTTCATGCTTCCCGAAGCGTGCCACACCCTTCAAGGGTGATACCTTTAACAATACCATATCACCTACCTCAAACTCTAGAGGTTTCCTTCATCGGTCCGCATAACATTTCTGACGATCGCGAGTCGCCTTGATGCGATCTCGGATCTGTTCGATCTTATCTGTGGTTTCCTAGACCACATCAGGACCAACCAATTGTCTATCACCTGCATCATACCAACAAAGCGGTGATCTGCACTTGCGGCCATATAGAGCTTCAAATGGCGCGGCACCAATACTGGTGTGGTAGCTGTTGTTGTATGAAAATTCGACCAATGGTAAATGTTTATCCCAGCTACCGCCCAAATCCATAACACATGCTCTCAGCATATCTTCCAAGGTTTGTATCGTTCGTTCGCTTTGCCCATCGGTCTGTAGGTGAAATGAAGTGCCCAGATTCAATTGCGAGCCAAAAGCTTTTTGGAAGGATTGCCAAATCCTTGACACGAACCTCCCGTCTCTATCAGAGATGATCGAGAGAGGCACTCCATGGCGTGTAACAATTTCTCTCATGTAAATTTCAGCTAGTTTGCTCGTGTTATCCTTCTCTCTGATAGGTAAGAAGTGTGCCGATTTTGTTAATTGGTCCACTATTACCCAAATAGTGTCATGACCTCTTGGCGTTCTTGGCAACTTCGTTATAAAATCCACTGAAATTTGTTCCCATTTCCACTTGGGAATCTCAGGTTGTTGCAGAAGTCCCGAAGGCTTCTGGTATTCAGCTTTAACCTTGGCGCACGTCAAACACTTGCTCACGTAAACAGCAACGTCGCCTTTCATCCTAGGCCACCAATAGTAATCTTTAAGATCTTGGTACATCTTATCCGCTCCTGGATGGATAGAGTACCGGGATTTGTGTGCCTCGTCAAAAATAACCTTTCTCAATCCACCAAACAGAGGAACCCAAATCCTTTTCATAAAACATTACGTTCCTTCCTCGTTCGGTATTAACTGCTTCTCCATCCCACGGAGATATTCTGCTTCAATGTTTCTTCCCTTAAGTGCTTCTTTCTGCGCGGCACGTATACGCAGAGAAAGATTTGTTTGAATAATCATCTCCAAAGCCCTAACCCTTATGGGCTTGATCCTCTCTTTTCGACTTTGGGCATCGGCGACCACATTCGCCTTCCCTGGATGGTACTTTATCTCGCAGTCGTAATCGTTCAGCAACTCGACCCATCGTCTTTGTCTCATATTCAGCTCTTTCTGGTCGAATATGTGCTGCATGCTTTTATGATCTATGAAAATTGTACATTTCGTACCATATAGGTAGTGTCTCCAGATCTTTAATGCAAATATCACTGTGCCTAGTTCCAAGTCATGCGTGGTATAGTTCTTTTCATGTACCTTCAGTTGATGCGAAGCGTAAGCTATAACTTTCTGGCGTTGCATCAACACACAACCCAATCCTTGACGTGAGGCGTCACAGTATACCACGAAATCCTCTGTACCCTCTGGTAGTGCTAAGATTGGCGCATTGCAAAGCTTGTCTTTTAACAGCTGAAATGCTTCCTCCTGTTTGATTCCCCAATCAAACTTTTTATATTTCTGCGTGAGGAGTGTAAGCGGTTGAGCGATCTTTGAAAAATCCTCAATGAATCTTCGATAGTAGCCAGCCAAACCTAAGAATTGACGAATCTCGGTTGGCGTCTTTGGGGTTTCCCAATTCTTGATCGCCTCGATCTTTGTTGGATCCACATGAATCCCATCTCCATTTACCACATGTCCAAGGAATTGGACTTCACGTAGCCAAAAATCGCACTTAGAGAATTTGGCATACAATTGTTCTTTCTTCAGTAACTCCAAAATGGCTCTTAAGTGTTGTTCGTGTTCTGCCTTCGTCTTTGAATAAATCAAAATGTCGTCGATAAACACAATCACGAACTTATCCAAGCACGGCTTGCAAACTCTGTTCATTAGATCCATGAAAACTGCAGGCGCGTTTGTCAACCCAAACGGCATAACTAGGAACTCGTAGTGTCCATAACAAGTTCTGAAGGTTGTCTTCGGGATACTCTCCTCTTGTATCCTTAGCTGATGGTATCCAGATCGAAGATCGATCTTAGAGTAAAAGCTTGAACCTTGGAGCTGATCGAATAAATCATCGATTCTTGGCAGAGGGTATCTATTCTTGATCGTCAGCTTATTCAACTCCCGGTAGTCAATACACATACGAAAGCTACCGTCTTTCTTTTTGACAAATAAAACTGGAGCTCCCCAAGGTGAGAAGCTAGGTCGGATAAATCCTTTGTCGAGTAGTTCCTGGAGTTGTGTCGACAACTCCTGCATCTCAGACGGGGCAAGTCTATAGGGTGCCTTAGCCACAGGCGCGGCGCCTGGAACTAAGTTGATGCGGAACTCCACTTGCCTCTGAGGTGGCAATCCTGGCAAGTCCTCAGGAAAGGCTTCAGGATATTCCCTCACGACAGGGATGCCTTCGATTTTCGGCTCAACAGCTTTCTTATCCACGATGTGTGCCAGGAAGGCAGCACATCCCTTCTGTAAACACTTACGAGCTTTCAGGCAGCTGATGATTCCTAGAGGCGTATCTCGCTTCTCCCCATGAACCACAATTGTTTCACCATCTTCGGTTGGGATGCGAACGACCTTTTCGTGACAAACAATTTCTGCCTTGTTGTTTGATAACCAATCCATTCCTACTACCACGTCGAAGCTCCCCAGCTGGACTAGTAGTAGATCCAAAGCAAACTCACGCTCTCCCAACTCGATTACACAACCTCTGACAACTTCATTAGCTTCTACTAACTTTCCATTCGCCAATTCAATTGAGTCGGGGATATTAATTTATTAACGGTTAACCCAAGCATATTCTTAAACTCTAACGACACGAAGCTATAATCGGCACCAGTATCAAATAAAACGGATGCAAAGCGTTGGTTTATAGGGAACGTACCAGTAACAACATTGGGATCCTGGCGCGCTTCCCTTGCTTCGATATTAAACACTCTTCCACGTGCTTGGTTTAATTCCGAGCAGTTTCTCTTGTAATGCCCAATGTCACCACAATTAAAGCAACCTGGTCTTTGCCCATTTCCACCTCCATTCCCAGCTTGATTGTTGTTCTGATTTCGATTCACATTACCAGCTTGATTCACATTGTTGCCTCGATTCCTATTTCCTCCATTGTTCCCCTGTGGGCGATTTTTGATACCACCACGATTATTGTTTCTATTCCCAAATCCTCCTTGGCCTCCCTGGCCAACAGTGGCCCAGCAAGTATCCTTTGAGTGACCAGTTTTTCCACAAGCTTCGCATACTTTTGACCCACACCGGCCAGAATGGTGACGCTGGCAGGTGTTACACTTGGGATGTATACCCATATATCCCTTTCCTTTCTTCCCAGTACCAGTTGTAGCTTAGACTGGTGCGCTTGGTTCTCCTTTCCTACCATCACTGCTTGTGCCTTGTTTGAAATTCAAGAATTTTCTTTTGTTACCCCCGGACGACTCGACGTGAGTCTCCTTCTTCTTTTGTTCAACATCAGAAAACTTGTTTAAACGGACGGCTTCTTCAGTAAGAGCTACGCTCAGATCAATTGCCTCAGTGATTGTCGCCGGCTTTGAAGAGGTCACCATACTCATGATTTGAGGAGCTAAACCCCAAATGAAGCGCTCAATCCGCTTGAATTCTGGCGTAACCATATAAGGTACCACATGAGATAAGTCGTGAAACCTTTGAACATATTCCGCAATTTTCGGACCTTCCATCTTCAAATGCCAAAACTCAGTTTCCAACTTTTGAATTTCTGCACGAGAGCAGTACTTTCTACGCATGAGCTCTTTCAGCTCGTTCCATGTCATTGCGTATGCAGCGGTTTCACCAAGAGTCTGAACTTGTAAGTTCCACCAGGACAGGGCTCCGTCTAAGAATAGCCCAGAAATGTAGGTAACTTGCTGGTCTGGAGCGCATTTGCTCATGCGGAGAACTGATTCTGTCTTCTCGGCCCATCGAACAAAAGCAACAGCACCTCCGGTGCCGTCAAAGTTTACAGGTTTGCAGTCTAGGAACTGCTTGTAGGTGCACCCTGCACATACGTTGCATTATATGAATGGCATTAGAAAACTTGCTAGAGATATCCAATGTATCATGGTATGCGTTAATGACTTAGTATTACCATGAGGCGGATTGTTGTTGCCATTATTGTTAGAATTACTCCCGCTAGTTCCTCCTTCAGAGGCTGCGTATTGCACAATGGTGGCAGCGATGACTTGCTGAAGTTCTGCCTCGTTGGTGGGCATGCGTGTCTGACGTCTCGGTGGCATCTTCTAAAAGATGTGTTCACGCAAGTCAGGTCATAGTAAAGTGTACGTATATAACGATAGTAATAATACATAACATCTCATGTTAAAATAAACCAAACACATAACATCCCATGTGTAAGTCCCGTGAAACGGATCTTTCAATGATATCAAACCTAATCTTGTGAGAGTGCGGAATCCAATCACAAGATTATTCAAGATAAACCGAAAAAAATATGAAACACGAAAAACAAACCGAATCACCTTTCAAACTTGCACACGATTCTATTACTATCAACTAGCAAAACCGTCTGGTACAAGTTCCTACACCACAATTGCCTCTCTCTAGCTTCTTTAGAACTTTTGTAACAAAGAGGTTCAAACCCTAAAACAAGTTAGAAACTTGTTTATATACTAAGTCAAGCCCACTTCCCTACATGGGCTCCCCTTGGGCCTGCTTGGCCCACATGGCCTAAAGCTTGGCCCAAATGACCTATAAAGGTCCAAAACCTAATATAACTAACCCAGTAAAGCCCAGTTCGTAACCATAGCCCGTTGTATTAATTTGATGCGTCAGTCTCACACTTTAGGGCCTAACAATCTCCCCCTAGACTGATGCCATCAAATTGTCTTCATAACTTGAATTCAGCAACGTCTTCAACGAAATCTATGGTTGTCTCTAAGCTGCAGATGTTGTGGAAGTTCTTGACTTCTGAACTCTCAGCACTGGGTCTCTTTCTTCAGCTCTTGTGGTTAGCTTCATATCAGAATCACGATCAGCATTTGCTTGAAAATCTTGTTAAAAAGAATGTGAGAGGAGGATTCTCAACAGCTCTTTTCTTCTTCAGTCTTTGTCTTTCAAGCAGGTTCACGGTACTTCTTCAAATGCACTTTCATTGTCAGACGGCGTCTCGTATCCGGTTCTTCTGACTCAGGTACATCTTGTTGTTGTGATGCTTTTGGCTTCTTCAGCAGCTAACAGCATCTCAGTCTTCATCAATCCCCGTTCTTGATTGAAATCAAGTTCTGCACATGCTCACAAACTCATAAGCAAACATTTCTTATGCAACAGGGAGAGTACCATATGAATACTAGGTACATCAAATTTCACAATTTAAATTCTCTTAACTTTTGATGATCAGTCAAATCTTCAAGAACGGTTATTTTTTTTTTAATTTTTAAGAAAACAAATAATCACTCTATTTTTGGATTTTTGGAATTCTCTATTTTTTTTTTAATTTTTAAAGAACTAAAAACAAATAAAAACTCAAATATAAACAGCTACCATAATATACAATTACAATTGCAATGGGATCAAAATTCGTTCTAAGGCAAACTAAGGAACACTTTTCAGTACGAGCCTAATCAAACTGGTCTATGCGATTGCCAATATGTTTGTCCACTTAAACTTTAACGCTCAACTTTCAATTTTCAACTTCGTGATATGCTTAAGGTAATATTATCCTATTATACCCATGTGTCCCATTCCAAGGCATACCCCCACGATCAAGGTAAGCACAACGATTCATCGTAACAGATGAGTATACTGATGTCATCCTTTAAGATATCCTGACTGAGTCTAGGTCTGCATATAATCTGTTTTATCATGTTTTGATTTCTTAACAATGAACACCCAAATAAATACTAATCAAATCCTGGAAATATAAACAGCACACTCTATCATGCAAGTATCTTCCCTACCACATATTTCACAAGTCCAATCCAGATTTCTGAAATCTTAACTGGGAGTGGGTTGAGAAGAGAACAGAATAGATCTTAAGCAGAGATGGTATAATATACAGATCAAATGAGTTTTTCTCAATTTGATATAGGTTTCTTGGGGTTTCTTTTGGGCACTAGAGGGCCTCTTTCGGGTGTATTAGATCTATAGCGCGACAACGTACAGCTAGGTCAGCATGTATCTAGATGCAGCAGAAGCTGACGTTGCCTAGCACCTCCAGGTCAGCATATATCTGGATGCAGCAGAGGAGGTACACGACTTTTTTCAGAGAAGATTTCAGAATCAGATCAAAATTGTGTGTATCGGGACAACATACAGACATTCAAATAGAAATGAGCTAATTCCAAGTGACTTTCTTTCCTGGGGTCATGTACAATTTTAGTTCTAAGCAGAAGGACAACCAAGATATCCCCGGATGATTCAACAATATAAAGACCCGAAACCTCAGATGTTGGCTATCTATCAGCGCAAGATTTAAGACCATAAAATCATACGCCGTTGGTATGTTACCCACATGGTACATAGTTTGTTATGTTTATATCACTTAATATCTTTTATCATTTTGAGCGTCAAGCCTGTCGACATATCGCAGTAGATCCTAGTCTTTTCAGCTATGGCACCTTACATGTGTTAGTCAAAACCCTTTAGCACAAACATTTATTTCACTTCCCATATCATGCAATTTTTCTTTTTGGCTTTTTCATTTTTCTCATTTTCTCCCCCTAAAACAATGCATATATATACAGCAAACTCTTTTTGAATTTTTCTTTTCTGAGAGTTTTCTCCCCCAAGACTCTATATCTATCTATATGTTCCTCTCCCCCCCTAAATTTGTGCATAAATCTTGTATTTTTGCGCAAATTTACCATTTACTAGAGAAAGAACACTTTATGTACAAAGTTATAAATAGGGCTGTAAACGAACCGAACGTTCAGCGAACAGTTCGTGAACCGTTCGGCGGGAAGTTCGTTTATGTTCGTTCGATTAGCTTAACGAACGAACAAGAACAAAAAATTTCGTTCGGTTAGCTTAGCGAACGAACACGGACATAGGTCTCGTTCGTTCGACTGCGTTCGTGAACGTTCGGTTACGTTCGTCCGTGTTTGTTTGATTATATTAAAAAATATATATAATAAATCTTTTATCTAAACATATTGAAAACTTGAAACCCTATTTTTTTTCTAAGTTAGCTAAAATATGGACATGCTAAGACATTTTTTGGGATAATTACGTATAAGTTAGTTAAAGTTGATTCATCGTTTGGTGGTGTATTAGACTTCTTGTGTTTTGATTTATCATTTGATGGTTGTATTTAACTACTTATATCCAATGTTTAAGGATAACTATATTTTTATTTTTTTATTTTCAAGTTAAATGTTCGTTTGCGTTCTTTTGTGTTCGCTTGCGTTCGTTTGTGTTCGAGACCAGTGTTCACGAACTGTTCGTGAACAACTGAATTTCCTTAACGAACGAACACGAACATAAACTTATGTTCGGTATGCGTTCGTGAACAGTTCGCGAACATGTTAATTTCCTTAACGAACGAACACGAACATGCCCTTGTTCGTGTTCGTTCGGTTCGTTTACAGCCCTAGTTATAAACTAAGAAAAAGAGAGAAAAATATTTTTGCTTAACCGTTCTGTCATCAGACTGAAGACTAATCAAATTCAAATCAAAGTACTGAATTTAAACGGTACCTTTTGCTGATCTTATCTTACTTCTCTAATCTCCTCCAAAGGAAACATATCATCTGTAAAGAAAATTTGAACTTTTTGCAACAGTGAAATGTTACCCGTTTTATCTCTGGAACAACCGCTATCAACATTCCAGAGATTGTCAACAGCTCCTCCTTAGTTGTTCCTGAAAAGTAAGGAGATTAGTAAGACATGGGTACCCAGGCCATCGTGGTCCTGGGATTACCTGAAGCATCAAAATAAGACACTTCTTTCAAACACAAGTCCCCTTTAATTTCAAGGATTGAAGACATTACTGCCTTGGATTTAGGTTTCCAAATTTGTTTCGGCTTAGCAAACGCATTTGTTGCCTTCGATTGAGCAACTTTAGCTGTTTCAGACTTGTTAGTTTTAGAAAAACGTTTTTGTTCCTGAAAAGCTTTGCGTTTGTTTTTGGCAGCGTTCCAATCCCCATCAGAAGGTTTAACCTTGGGATTCACATTCTTCATTGCCTTAGGTGAAGATACCTTCATCGGCTTAGAATGGTAGTTATCCTTTGATGTAACCCTCTGATTTTGCATATAGTAGGGTACATAGGGACGATGTTTGCAATTTCGAGCAATGTGACCAGCAATGCCGCAATTGAAGCATGTTTGTCTCTTTACGTAGAATGCATTCTGATCAGCTGGATTTGCTCTTGAAGACCCTGAAGGACGAACCGGTCCTTTCTGTGCTTGATTTTGTTGCACATTTCTTGCAGACGACGATGAATTTGGATGCCTATACTTGTCGTTTGCAGGGGCCTTCTGTGGTGGAGATTTCTTCTGAGTTTTCTTGTTTTGAGTAGACTGCACGTCATGTTCAGAAATCTCACCAGTCTTTCCGAAAGCTTTGTTAGCACAGTCAAATGCATATTTTTCACATTTGCCATTACTGACTGGCTTAACAAAGGCATTTTTCACATCACGGGCCTTTTGATGACTATTGCTGCCCGTTGAGGACTGTGGAGAGCCTGCTTGTCTTTGATGTTTAGGCTTCTTATTTCCGCGTCCTTTTCCTGCTTGCTTTGGCTCTTGTTGCTTGATCTGAACCTTTTCATCACGAATAGAAGGTTCAGACTGTTCAGCTTGCGCACTTGGAGCCTTGGTTACGTCAATCTTCACTTTTTCCTGCATGTCGTCAGCTTTGACAGAATCGGAGAGTTCTGGTTTGTTGGATGAAATACCAGAAACTGTAGCAGAAATTTCAGCTGAAACCTTTGACGAATTTTCAGCACAAGTCGGTTCTGCACATGACATCCTTGAGCTGAATTCACCAGGATCAACTGATTCCAATTTCTCAGAATCAGCTGCTTCAGGTGATTCGCGTTTGGAATCAGACGGTTCAGCCGGCTCATTCGTTTTGTTTGTCGATTCAGTCTCTCTAACACAAGCATCAACGTTTTCACCCAAACCATCAGGCCTGACATTCTTCAACATAGATTGCAAAAATGAGCCAAAAATGTCACACACATGAGAACTTGACGCTTGTTCATTTTCAACGACACCTTCAACTTTAACTTCATCTGCAAGAGAAGACGAAGCATTAGGATCAAAAGTACCCTTGGAAACAAGATTTATCGAAGGAGTCGCTTCTTTATCAACAGGTCTGCTGTTGATTGATGACTTATCAGTTTTAGGACCGTAAGTCATTTTACTTTCATTCATTAACTCCTCTTCCGTGAAAGGCATATAAGTATAATTATGATTGTATGGAGGAGGAGTTTTTGTGTATCCCAGACCAGCCCCTTTCTTTTCTTTGTACTCTAGTTGTATGTCACAAATGTTCTTGACCAAATTACTAGAAGTGTCAAACTTTTTAATATTAATTTCATTTACCTGATATTTGACCTTTAAATCTTCTAGTTCTTTGGTCAAGTCACTAATTGTTGCTAGAGCATCTAAAAAATTACAGTTCTTGGCGCTGAGATCTTCTTTTAATTGAACGATATCTTTTCTTTGGGCCTCAATTTTTTCTTTGTAAAGTTTTTCATATTTGGCCAAAGTAAAGTTTTTATTTTTAATATCTTTGTAATCTTGAATCAACTCAGCGTTGTGTAACTGATATGCCTCATTTCTTTCTCTACACTCAGGAGTGCAAAAGACAGAAATTATCTCTTCACGTTCTTTAGTAATTTCTCGAGCCAGGGGTTTGTTAAACATAAATGCTGAATTTTGTGATGAGTCAGCATTGCCATAGGATTTGATTAGTGAGATCAGCTCATCTGACTTCATTTTGTAACAGTGGCCGTCGGTTGTCACTATTATCTAATGAACATTTCGAAACCAACTACAGTTCGCCTGATCTGGAATCTCTTGTATAGCCTCCAGAAGCTTTCTGTTGCTCATGCGATTAGACACCACCATTTCTGCTTTTTCCATTTCAGAGAGCAGTTCAGCGAACCGGCCTGTAAGTGCTTCTATGGATTCACCATATGAGTATTTGAACCCTTCAAGTTCCTGTTTAAGCACCTCTCCTTTAGAAGACATTTTAAGATATGATTCCCAAAAATGTGTTCGTTTAACAATTTGCTCAATACAAGCTCAAAAACGAGAACCCGTGTACTTGCTAACTCAAACTCGTTGCACGCGAAGGAACGAACCCGCTTTCGAAATCACACCTCAAAAACCTGTCAAAACCGTTTTCGCAAACAAACAATCCCCTTTTTTTATTTTTATTTTTATTTTTAATTTTGTTTGTTTTTTTTTTTTTTGATAAATTTTTTTTTTAATATAAAGAAATACTATATTATTATTAATAATATTATAATTATTATTATAATTAATGATTGTGTAATAATGACCTAATGATTATGTTTTTATTAAACAAAACAATTATATTAACAACGTAAGTTCTGTCTCCTTCGTTTTGAAAACGAAACAACCGAAAACCCTAAACTTTTAACTCCGCCGCCACACCGATATCAGTGATGAATGGCGTGAAGAATATGACCGGAGAGGAATGATTGGATGTAATGACGATGGTAGCGGAAGACGGTGACAGTGCGGTGGTGCGGTTCAAGAAGAACGGATGATGATGATAGCCGGAGGAGGTTAGCGATGATGGTGATTAACAATGGTGATTGTTTGAGATGGTGAAGATGATGACGTGGTGGAGAAGTGATATATGGTGATGCGGAACGGGTTGGTCGGAGACGAAGTACAGATCGGAGAAGACAACCGGAGGTGATCGGAAATATGATGCCGAGGATGAGAGGTGGTGGTTCAGTGTTTATCGTTGGTGATGCTACGGTGGTGATGGAGATGATCAGTAATGGTCCGACGGTGACGAGAAGGTTGCTATGAACGTGATAGTTGTCACTGGTTGTTTTGAGATGATGAACGGATACTTCGGATGATTATCAAGCAGTGATTCCGAAAGCTCTTTTCTACCTGAACAGTGAATGATAACCAATGAATATGATTGCTAGACGGAGATGATGGAGACGGTGGTTGCCAGCGGTGATGCTCGGAGATGGAGTTTGCGAGTCGAAAATGTGGGACTCGGAACCGTCGTTGCGACTGAAATGATGATGATTGTTGCAGGTTGCGAGTGGACAAGTCGGAACGGTGATTACGACTTCAATGGAGATTGCGACTGGAGGTGGTGAACGTTGCGACTCGAGAACTCGGTTGCGACTCGGAACTAAGATTGCTACTCGAGACTAGTGATTATATGGTGATGATTGAAGGTGCGAGTCGGAACAATACCGTGAAGAGCCGAAACCTTGATTGCGACTGTGGAGCGATGGACTCGAAACCGTGGTTGCGACAATGGAGGTTGCGACTCAAGACGGGATAACTCGAAACCGTGTAGGTGGTTGCGAGTCAGAGATGAGATGATGGGCTGGTTGCTAGTCGGAACGATGGATGCGGTTGCGACTCGGACAGAACGACTCGAGAACTCCAACAAGCCCGAAAATCTTGGGATTTTCAGAAATCCTTTTAAAATTTTAAAAACATTTGAAATGTCAAAGAGTGGATGTAAGCTGTTGATAGAATTTTTTAATTAGGAAATTGTTGAAAATTTTGAAAAATATTGAATTGGAAACAGTTGTTTCGAAAATAATGGATTTTCAAATCAAATTTCAATTTCAAATCTTTTCAAAAATAAAACAATATCCCTAATCATTTAACAACTTCCAAAATGATCAAAACACCAAAATATACCGATTTTCGATAAAAAGCCGATGAACAAACGAAGAACGCGAAGAACACGAAGAACACCGAACAAAAATATCGGAAAAACTTGAATCTTTGATATCAAACCGAGCCTAGAATAGGTTCTAAAGGCTCTGATACCACTTGTAAGTCCCGTGAAACGAATCTTTCAATGATATCAAACCTAATCTTGTGAGAGTGCGGAATCCAATCACAAGATTATTCAAGATAAACCGAAAAAAATATGAAACACGAAAAACAAACCGAATCACCTTTCAAACTTGCACACGATTCTATTACTATCAACTAGCAAAACCGTCTGGTACAAGTTCCTACACCACAATTGCCTCTCTCTAGCTTCTTTAGAACTTTTGTAACAAAGAGGTTCAAACCCTAAAACAAGTTAGAAACTTGTTTATATACTAAGTCAAGCCCACTTCCCTACATGGGCTCCCCTTGGGCCTGCTTGGCCCACATGGCCTAAAGCTTGGCCCAAATGACCTATAAAGGTCCAAAACCTAATATAACTAACCCAGTAAAGCCCAGTTCGTAACCATAGCCCGTTGTATTAATTTGATGCGTCAGTCTCACACTTTAGGGCCTAACACCATGTTACAAATAATTCAACCACATAACATCTCATGTTATAGAACATAAATAATCAATCAAACATCACAGGTGATGAGAATACTGCGATTGCATTGCCATAATCGAGACCACAATGTAAAGTGTACAAGTACATAACTGTATCATACAACATCAACGACTAAGGGCTACATCACCCCAGTCCAAAATATCAAGTCAGTGTCAACAATATCCAATATACATAACAACAAAACTCAGGATCAATATGCAGTCTCCCAAAAGCTGTGCAATCTGTGCAATCGCCATCTTCTCAACAAAAGTCCACCCGTGTCGTACAAAATAGCCCTATGTTGATAGCGGTGGAGGAGGGGGAAAACGGGAAAAGAACAAACGTCGCATGTGAAGCCAATCCTCCTCCATGGCTCGATGAGAACTGTCACACCCCTAATTTCCACGTGTCACCGGTGGGCCCGATGGGGGGTATAGTGACGTAGTTGGCATCATCATAGACAAACAACACAATATATAAATGCACAGCGGAAGCAAAGTTAGATTCATTTCAACTTTAATAGAATGTAATATCAAATATCACTAGTAGTTGAAATGGATCCACAGGCGGATTAAAGAAAAATAAGATATTGTTCAACAGTTTTATTGTCGTCCAAGCTTGCGAGACTTATTGTGGACGCTCTAGAAGACAGCCAGCCTATTACGTGTAGTACCTGCACTTAACCTTTTGGGAAAATACGTCAGTTTACACTGGTAAATACAAATTAACTGACTCATTTTGAAAAGATTGAAAATTGATTTAAATGCACATGGCATAAAATATTTTTATAACTTGGGATAATTATGCAATATAATCTTGTAAGGGATTTACATGTTACTTATGCGTTCAGTAGCCCGATCCGTAGACCGGGTTAAAGATCAATAGACACACCACAATATAGAGTTATACACTGACGGGTGTACGCCTACACCCCGTGCTCAGGTCGTGGCCATCTCGTAAGATGATGCCAAGGATATCCGGGACATGGTCATTAACCCCCCAAAGGCTTTAAGCAATTAAACACCTTCAAAACAAGGTCATCTCAATAAATTTAACCACTATTCGATTAAAGAATTCCATGCCGGACCAAGCGGTATTTTTATATACCGTACCCCAAGCCCGTATAAAAATAAGTTAAAAGTATTTACATTGGTAAGTATGAATCACAATTAGCAAGTGAAGGTAGCTTTTACTGGGTCTCCTATTCTGGAACAAAGGTTTATAATAACCCATTAGATTCCTAACGGGTCTTTATTTAAGCCTAAGCTTAGACCGGTTAGTTTTAAGGACGATACGGTTCAAGCGCACGATTAAGCGAAGACCGGATAGAATGTGATTTAGACCCGACAAGTTTGAATACTTGTATAATTTGGGTATGCTAAATACATTCTGGATTTTGAGACAAAAATGATAATGTTTAACCTGTTTCGGTCAATTTATGCAAACTAGTTACATAAACCGAACCGAATGCTAAAAGAGCGTTACGGGTAACCATAAGAGTCATATGCAAGTTCCCTGGGATAATATGTCTTAAATATGTCATAATATCAGTAAGTTATGTCCTATTATGCCCCGAATGAATTTAAACTCAATTTATGCCTTATAAGGGCATTTTGGTCATTTAAAAGATTATAAAAGAGTTAAATTGGAAATCTGAGTTACAGGTCTGATTTATACAGTAAACTAGGTTATAACCCGCGAGTACTCGCGGATCGGATATTTAAATTTTCTTAAACACAATTTTATATATATTTTAAATAATGAATAATGTGTGACTAATAAGGTATATTAATTAAATGTTAACATCTTTAAAATTAAAAATAATTTTCAAATATAGATTAGTTGGACAATTAAATTTAAAAACAAATGCAACTCTACTTTTATTCAAAATTTTATAAGTTGTTGGAAGCATCTCTTCTCTTGACATAAGGTGCTTCAGATATGAGTTATCATACTAAAAACATCTAATCATAATCACTCTCATACTAAGAGCATGCAAAACGCTGGTTAAAGCCCAAAATCCAAACCCGTCACATCACTTGCCACATCATTCCAAACCTCAACAATTACAAACTTACTTTTTCTTCCAACACTAAACCATTCAAAAACTCCACGCCACACCTCACTTTTACAGTAAAAATAAATAAAGAAATGCATGTGTGTATGTAATACCACTTAATCAAACCGAATTTGTAAAGAGCCATAATTTGCGTTTTTAACCTCTAAACTATCCGGGTAGGAAAATTTAATTTACAATAAATAAAAGTATATAAATAACATTTTTAACCTCTAAACTATCCTCTTTCCCTTATCTCCACCACAAATTTTTAATTCGGTTTCTTAAAATTTTTCTATTTGTACAGAGCCATAATTTGCGTTAATTGAAATATAAGCTAATTTGTGTATGGTACTAAGATGTATATAAAATAAAATCTGCTTACATGTACCATCAATGAGCACCTAAGGCAAGTATCTTTGCCTACAGTTCCATTCGAATTTATTCACATAATCTAGATGACTTATCATCCCTTCAATTTCAATTTAGGTTGGACTGAAGGACGTACAAACTAATATTCTTTTCTTGATTGTAAGAAAGGTTAAATGCACATGATAGCAACATGTGTTAACTTATCATTCATTTTGAATAAAACTTGTTCGATATTGATGTCAATTCCAATATATTACGACATTACCAATATATTGATGTTTATATATGGTAGGATTTTCATGTTGCAATACTATGCTAATATTAAACAATTAACTTGTACACAATAGTTTGCTCAAATGGGCATTGAAACCATGGCTGGAAATCTTAAAACATTTTCTGTCCATTAGAAACAAATAAAGGCCCATAACAACCTTCCTGCCTAAACCAATGTTATCTTATTATCCATCCTACCCGGCCCAATAAAAGGCCTGACCCAAGATACTTATTGGGTCTTTGACTATTTCTGCATACTCTAACCAGGTTTGACTTTTGTAGGCCACATTTTGACCATCCATAAGATGTTTGAAATTTGACTATGAAACATTACAGCATGGCCTGATCTTTGAAATATGTTGGCTGTTTTCTAGCTTTGACTTGCGGGATTTTACTTAGATACCGACCCATATAAAAATGATCCAAATACTGAGAAAACACCAGTCTTGATGATCATGGTACTGCTGCAATAAAAAAAAGACAGATACTCCATATCCACCGGTTGCCATCACTTTATTGAGCTTCATCTCCTCTAGGGTCTTGACTATCAGTTGACTGCAACTTGTTACTTTGACTATAGATGACTTTCCACACTATTGATTGATGTTAACTCCAAGCCAACAATAAGTTTTGCACCTGCTACAACACCTATTCATTGACCATGTGGGTCGTTGACTCAATTATTTCTCCATTTTTATTATTGTACACAAATGACTCCATAACCTTTTTTTAGTATAGTAAACCCTTGGGCTCATCATGATCTTCCAAACACCTCTTGACACCCCAATACTTCTCACACACCCATAATCCTCAGTGAGATAACCCACCAAAGGTCTAAAACTATATCCAAATAAAAAATGATTTCTATGCTATTATCAATAACTATAAATAATTATAGTACTATATATATATTTATAGAGAGATATTAGATGACCATATAAAAATGAGAAAACAGTTTACTTATCATAGGTACCGTAGCATGAGTTATGTGAAGAATGTCAACAATAGCAACAACAGCTACCTCTACATCAAATAATTGAAGACTCGTGTATAAAAATAATGGAGAAAAAACACACCATCATTTACTTGAGGAAAATCAAAGGAAAGAGACACCATTATTTACTTGAGGAAAATCATAAGATAAAAAGGTACTTACGTACATTATAAGTGAACACGACATCACACTTGCTTCAACAACATCAATTAGGTCATGTTTCCTCATCAAGTCAATTCCATTAGCAGTTCCTCTTAAGAACAAAAAAATGAAGTTAATAAAGAAAAATTTCATAAAAAAGAAGGAAAAAACGATGAGCTCTTGTTTGTGAATTCTTTGCAAAAGGTTGCTAAAATAAGGAAAAAGCACAAAGTTAGTTTTAGGTTCTTGTAGTTAGCCCTAGTTCATATTTTACATTTTAGTCATAAAACAACTTTAAACAGAGACCTGGGAATGGTAACTTAAACTCAGTAGCATAATAAAAAAACAACATTGAATTACCATCCACTTTCGTATGGTCGTCAATTAGCATTGGGTCAGTTTTGCTAACATCAGCATCAACCACAGCTTTCGACTCCTCTTCTTTCACAAGAGTGGCTTTTAAAGCCACTTCCTTTTTAATCGTTTCTTGCTCTTCTTCGTATGTAGCTAACTCTTCCCGAACCAGTGGAACCCTTTTAGATCGGTTAACTATAATGGCATTAGAAGGTGGGTCTAATTGAAGCATTCTTGCACGAGTACCAAACTAAAAATAAAATTATAAGTAATGAGAATATGTTTATTATGCAAGATAAGACCACTAAGTGAGGTACTTGAGTCTAAACACAGAAGATAAAAGTTATGAGATAACTTAGAACGTACCTGGCCCCTTTCAGTAAAAAAACACAAGATTTCTTACATCGGTAGCCCATTCTACAAATATGTCATGTGAAAATCCCACTTCTAATTGGCGATAGAACAAACTAAATAAGTAGCACAGTCAACATGGTCATAAAATATAATTAAATAATGAAAGTGGATTAAACATTAACCCCATCTCTAGTCATCGCAACCACTTCAACAACATCCTTGAGCAGCCTCACTATCTCTTGCTTGTGATGTGGTTCAGCCGTGGAAAAAAGAAGTCCACCTTTTTTAGCCAAATGACTTTTTGGGTCACGGTGTTCCATCAACTGTCATCCTGTTATGCTATTTGAACTAATGTCTTCATCCGGCCTAAACACACCTATCTCATGACAAATTGCTTTTGTTGTATTCTTGTTAACCCTGTTATAGCCATTACTTGAATACCAGAAGCTCTGGAGTCTTCAATTGCTTGGCGAGCCTCTTTACAAGAAAGATCCTTACAACACTAACACAACAATTTCTTTACTTAAATCGTCTTTGATATCAATCAACACATAATACAATTAAAATAATGCAATATAATCATCTCACCCGTAGTCCTGCTAAGCCAGCACAAGTCAAATTACTTTCAATTGAAGAATAGTTGGTTGGATCAAGTAAAAGGCTATGAGCAGGATGGTCTTCTTCACCATCAGAATTTCTAAAATCATCCTTGTATGCAAAACACAAAACACATAATGCACCTTCTAAAACTTACTTTTAAGTTATCTTCATATCATATATAAATTATATATGATATATGATTAATACAACCAGTGGCGAAGCTTGAATTTTTCGGCCGGGGGGGGGGGGGGGGGAACGTATATACCCAAAAATTTCTATAGAATCGGGGGGCGCAAACGTATATACCCACAAATTTCTATACGAAAACTACACATATAACACTACTGAGCGAAAAATTCGGGGGGGGGGGGGGGGGGGGGGGGCGGGCGCCCCTCCCCGCCCCTCTTATCCTTCGCCCATGAATACAACATATAAGCATCACTTTGGTAAATTGCAGAATAAATATATTTGATTTATCATCTGAATCATTAGAAACAACACCTACTTATAGTCAAATACTCAAATACCCTCTCGCAGTCACAAGGCAGATGGTATTGGTGAACTTTCAATGCTTAGTTGGAAGAAGCAATAAAAGAAACAAAGGTTACTTGAACAAAAATTGGTTTGACGTACCTAACCTTAGGATGCACGTTTACCCTATAATCAAACAACATAGAAATATAAACAGATTAACTAAATTAGTCAACATAAAGAAACTAACTTCATAAATAATCAAAATCCATGAACAGTTTCGCCCAAAATTAACAAATAAGATATGAAATTCATACCTTATGTCCATTGAGAAACGGTGCAGAAAAAAGGGGAGTTTTGGTTCACCAGAAAGTTTCACATCAGTAGCACCAAATTACCATCTCAAGTGAGCTACATATTCTTGTCTGGGTATGTTCTTCATCTCTACAATAACACTAAATAATTATCAAAGTGTCTTGATAGGCTCAACAACATTCTTACATTTGGGTGGGGGATCACCAACTACCTGAGCATGCCAACCATGTTTCACAACTTCCCAATCATTCTGCAAAATGAACATGTCAAGTGTCTTAAATTTCTCCAATAAATATGCCTTACCAGAACCAGAACCAAAACCAAACCCTAAGTAATTGCACCACAACGAAGTAGACAATTATTAGAAATGATGAATCAAATTGAATAGAAGATTTGGTATTATGAAGATTGAACATACCTGATGCTTCGCTTGAACGGCCTACACATTGATCAAAAAGGATAATTTTCCAATACGGGTCAATTATGAACACTATCTTTGTCCATCCATATCCCTTTGACTTACATAAAAAACTAAATAAGATTATAAAAAGTAAACTTATAAAATAATAACCATAAACAACATCCACAAAATACAAGTTAAAACCAAATAAATCATGAAACTGAAAGATGAACAATTAACGAACGATTCTTTTAAAACCCTAAAGCATACCTTGCCTCAACATTTCATCAGCTTCGTCAAGGATACGGGATTTCAATGAGCATAAGTCAAGATACCCTCTCTCAATGTGATCCTACACATCATTATCAAATAATTCAATGAATCACTTACAGAAATAAACGTCGCACTGTTATACTAAGAAGATGCAACCAGATAACCATTGGGTTACCTTAACACGACCGACTGCTCCGACAACAATATCCACCCCTTTTTTCAACTGTACAGTTTGAGGAGAAATGGATGCTCCACCTCCACCATACAAACAACATGAAGTCAGACCCATAGCCTCACCATAGTATTTAAAATCGGTATATACCTATAGCAAAAACCATGTAAACTGCATGTATAACCTTGCAAAGAAACCAAAAATACAGAACAAACACGTATCAACTTAGGTAAGTACCTGTTTTGCTAATTCTCCGGTCAGAAAAAGCATCAGAATCGTAGGCGCCCTGCCATATCCAGTCCGTTTTGTTGATTTCTTAGGCCCATTTATTAGTGACTCGAATATAGGTTATCCGTCACGCTTGACCCGAATTCAGGATTTCGACCACCATCGGCGCCACCACCACTGCCTTCTTGGTAACCGCCATTAAACTCTCTCTTTGTACATACAATTCTTCAAGATTTTTTAGGAGATAGCTTGATGGATAATCAATGAGTTTATTAGTATCATATGTTCCACCAATTAATTCTTTAATAAAGACATTCTACAAATTTTAAAACAAATTGAATAGGTAATCTATAAAAAAGAATTACCAGTTCTGATTGTGTGGAGTCCAAAACATAACTGAAGAAGCAATGATGATTCGCTATTAAACACATTAATAAAGCACAATTAAAAAGTTAGAAACATATTAGAGTATCAGGTAAACACAAAATTATATTAACGACTGACAAAGTTTCCAGACAAAGAAATATACACAAATGTGCTTCAGAAGAAGCTGGTGTACATAAAAATACCGACAAAATCATTGTTTCAAAAAATACCAGCACATAACATGGTATCAAACGAATTGAAAAGCAAAATAAATATATAATCACGCATTACAATAGAAACACAAATCGCACAAAATAAATATACTTTTAGGGTTTATCATATCATTAAACAGAAAACCCTTTCACTATCATTTAATTTGAATATAATTTGCAAGTAGGGTTTCAGATATTATAACTTTTAAGGTTTATCATACAATTAAACAACAAACCCTTTCACTATCATTAGGTTGATTATAATTTGTTCTTATGGTTTCAGATATGGTGAAAAACCCCCAACATTAGGTAGTAAACAGAAACATTATATGAATACAGAAATCAAGGATCGATAAATTGGAAGCAAGAAACATACCGAGAATCATAAATTGGAAGCAAGAATCAAAGATTTACACTGGATTATGCCCATGCTTGATGATTGCTGATGCTATTAGGATTTTCGGGGATGAACAATCGTTATCTTCTTTGCGAAACTAAGTGAAACGACCAGAATGATAGGATATCAAAATTAGGGTTTAAGGTGTAGGAAGAGAAGAAGCGTATTTATATCACGGGTATGGTATGACCCGAAATAAAACGGATCCCGCGTCCAAGAAGAAAATGTTTTACTTAGAATGGATTCCCTCTTAAAATCAACCTCCACTAAACCAATGGATGCCACATAAGCAAAATGGCTCCATCATTCAAAGACAAATGGCCCAAATCATCTCATTTATTAATATATATAGATATACTTAATTTGACATATTATAACAGTAGGGTATGACCCATATATGAAACTTATCATTTAAAATCGAACTATGCACCTTAGGGGTATTTTAGTAATTTCACAAGGGCTTAAACGGTCAAAACTGGAAACCTGAGTTCAAAAACTTATACTTACTGTTATTTTATAAAAATATGTTAAAAACATCAGTAGGTATAACCCTTATACGCTTAATATGGTTATAGTACATACTATGCGTTAAAAATGCTTTAAAAAGGCGATTTAGAGCCGTTTCCGGGTTTTCAAAGGAAAGCTGATATTTTTATATTTCCAGAATGCTCAAAATATTTTATTTAACAACTAAAATCAGTAGAAAAAGGTTTGGGGTCAAAAGATTTATAAAACTCATTTTATGGCTTAAAAGGTCAAAACCGGTATTAACCGAATTAAACTTAGAGGCCTATGATACGGTCAACCAAAAATTAAATAAAAATCTTCAAAAATCCCAAAATATTATATAACATCAGTTGAAAAAAAGTTTGGTATCAAAAAGTGGGCTTAAATAGGTTATATGCTATTTACGCCGTTTATTCAACATAAAGCTTTAGATTTACGATATCGGGCATAACTCTAAATCTGGACCTTCAACTGATATCAAATTTTCGGTGCAAGTTTATAATTTAGTAATAAAGGTTTCTACTCTTTCACTTTTCCAAGAATCACGTTTTATAGCAAAAAGGGCAAAATAGTCATATTTAAGCATAAACCGGTAACATGCATATGAATCGGACAAGTGTTGAATCAAGTTGTAAAATCTCAGAGAGTTGCACATAATTAAAAATGGTCCAAAATAAGCTCTAAGGCAGATCTCAAACATGCATGCACAGATCCGAATCGAGAGTCAAAGAAAAAGTCATTTTATAAGACTTTCGGTTCCGACCCGGGTTTATACTAAAAATTGTCGAGTTGATCATGATAAAACATATTCTTACATTCATTACAAAGTTATTTTGATGATCAAACTGATTGCATGTAATCTATATTACCATTTATGCTAGATTTTGCAAAAACACGTTCTGTTGACTTTTTAAGAACAACTTTGACTCGACAATAATCATGCTTAGAGTGGGAATCAGAAAATACCCTTTTGAGGGTTTGTTTCCCACATAAATACCAACTTGTAGGTACTTTCAATTTGAGAAATGACTGAGCCATTTTCGTTTAATCAAAAAGTCAAACTAGAGTTGCGACGGATTGACTTTTGGCTAAAAATCTAAGCTAGAACGAATTAGAGAAGGTTATGAATGCTTACAAGAGTCCTAATGAAGCTTAGAGATCACTATGAAGGTGCCTTGATGTCCAGAAAAGCTCCAGGAGTTGCCTTGTGAATTTTGAGAGTTCAAGTGTTCATATGTTTCTAACTCAAGACCCTTTTTATGAAGATTTGATCTGCTTTTAAGGTGTTACAGGAGTTGTAAGATGGTCACAAGTGTCCTAGCATGCATGTAATTCGATTGGTGCATTTGGGAGGTGCTGAAAGCTGTCATCAACTCGCAAAACGGACCCAAATGCTGCTGTTCGCGAATTTCTGGAGCTGGGCGTGGGTCGCGGCCCGCTTAAGGGTGCCCAGGCGGGCCGCCTGGGCTTGCAGATCCACAAAATTTGTTTAAATGTTGTAGTTTGGTCCCTGATCTTTGGTTACGAGGTTTTGGCCGTTTATCTTGATCCTTAGACCCTCTAACTTGATTTTTAAGGACCTTGGGACATTTACCAACATGGTAAAGTCCTCGGTTAAGTTTGCGCTCACCCGAAAAGTCATGAAATTCGACGTTGACGCTTTTAACCCTTCATGTACGGTTTTGGTCATAACTTTCTCATACGATAACGAAACTTCATGAAATTTTTACCACATAATCTAGTGAGTATATTTTATCATTACAAAGCTTCGGGTTTGCCAAGAGATCACTCAGAGGTATAAATTCAACATGTTGACACTTTTAGTCCCTGTAGTTTGTAATTCCTCACTTTCTTATATTTTCCGCTTCGTATGATCCATGATTCATCCGTTTAGGGTTATAAACACCATGTAGGGTTATTGTAGAGCCTATTTATCCGTTGTTGACACTTTGGACCCTTATATTCCATAATTTCACTGTTTGTCAACTTTAGTCCCTCTAAAGTATGTTTTCTCATGTTCAAAGCCCATGACACGTGTAAATGCATTATTGGACGTAAATTTCCGAGGTGTTACATCCTCACCCCCTTAAAAGAAATCTCGACCTCGAGATTTACTGGAACAAATGAGGGTATTTTTCTTTCATTGCGGATTCTACCTCCCAGGTGTATTCGGGACCTCTACGGGCATCCCACTTGACCTTAACAATAGGTATGTACTTTCTTCGGAGCTTCTTCACTTGTCGATCCTCAATCGAAAATGGTTTTTCCACAAACTTCAAGCTTTCATCTATGTGTACATCTGTATGCGGTATAACCAGTGATTCGTCAGCGAAACACTTCTTCAGATTACAGATGTGGAACACATTATGTATAGCGCTAAGTTCTTCAGGCAAGTTTAACTTGTAAGCAACTGATCCGACGCGTTCGATAACCTCAAAAGGTCCTATGTATCTCGGGCTCAGTTTACCTTTCTTACCAAATCGCATCATTCCCTTCCAGGGTGATACCTTAAGCAATACTTTGTCACCTACTTCGAAGTGAAAAGGCTTACGCTTTGGATCCGCATAACTTTTCTGCCTATCCCTGGCAGCTTTCAAACGATCGCGAATTTGGACAATCTTGTCCGTCGTCTCAAAAATAATCTCTGGTCCTGTTAGTTGGACATCTCCAACTTCCGCCCAACAAATAGGCGATCTACACTTTCTACCATATAAGGCCTCAAAAGGCGCGGCTTTTATGCTGGTGTGGTAGCTATTGTTGTAGGAGAATTCGATCAGTGGTAGGTTCTTATCCCAACTACCACCCAAGTCGATCGCACATGCACGTAGCATGTCTTCCAAAGTTTGAATAGTACGCTCGCTTTGACCATCAGTCTGTGGATGATAAGCCGTACTAAAATTTAAACGAGTGCCCAAAGATTGTTGGAAACTCTTCAAAAAATGTGACGTATATCTAGTATCTCTATCAGAGATAATAGACACGGGTATACCATGCAGCGCTACAATCTTATTAACATACAATTGAGCTAACATGTCAGAGCTGTAAGTTTCCTTAATGGGAAGGAAATGTGCTGACTTGGTTAGCCTATCTACTATAACCCATATAGTATCGTTTCCCTTCCTTGTCTTGGGTAATTTGGTGATAAAATCCATTGTCACCATTTCCCATTTCCACGTGGGAATTTCAGGTTGTTGAAGCAAATCTGACGGCTTCTGATGCTCAGCTTTGACTTGCGCACAAGTCAAACATTTAGCTACATGCTCTGCTACGGACTTTTTCAAACCAATCCACCAGTAGTTTGCCTTTAGATCCTGGTACATCTTATCAGCTCCAGGATGAACGGAATATTTGGAGCTGTGGGCTTCCTGGAGGATAACATCCCGAAGTCCTCCATAAACAGGAACCCATATTCGCCCGTTCAGTCTTAACATTCCATCCTTGTCATAGGATAACTGCTCCTCAGTTACTCCTAGCTTTTCTTCAGGATAGTTAGCTTCCAACACAGCTTCCTTCTGTGCAGCTAACACCCTTTCGTTCAAATTATTCCTTATTTCTATGCGCTTGGCATGTATTCTTATCGGCTTCACTCTTTCTTTTCTGCTTAAGGCGTCAGCAACTACATTTGCCTTGCCTGGATGGTATCTTATCTCACAGTCGTAATCATTTAAAGTTTCTATCCATCGCCTTTGTCGCATGTTCAAATCCTTCTGATTGAACAAATGTTGAAGGCTCTTGTGATCCGAATAGATTACACACTTCGTTCCATACAAGTAGTGTCTCCAAAGTTTCAGTGCAAATACGACGGCACCCAGTTCCAAGTCGTGGGTGGTGTAGTTTTTCTCGTGCATCTTTAGTTGTCGTGAAGCGTAGGCAATGACCTTGCCGCTCTGCATGAGTACACAGCCCATGCCAGTGTGTGACGCATCGCAATACACCACAAATTCTTCCATACCATCGGGCAATGTTAACATTGGTGCATTGCTCAACTTCTTCTTCAAAACGTCAAAGGATTCCTGCTGCTTAGGGCCCCAATCAAACTTGATCTTCTTACGTGTCAACGAGGTTAGGGGCGCAGCAATCCTTGAGAAATTCTCGATGAATCGCCTATAGTATCCTGCTAATCCTAGAAAACTGCAAATCTCGGTAGGTGTCTTTGGCTCTTGCCAATTCATAACTGCTTCTACCTTAGCGGGATCTACTTGGATACCACGCTCACTTACCACATGTCCAAGGAATTGGACTTCTCGAAGCCAAAATTCGTACTTTGAAAATTTGGCATAGAGCTTCTCATGATGTAGAAGTTTGAGAATACAACGAAGGTGTTTCTCGTGGTCAGCCTGGTTCTTTGAGTAGATAAGGATGTCGTCAATAAAGACGATGACGAATTTATCCAGATAAGGCTTGCAAACGCGATTCATGAGATCCATGAATGCGGCTGGTGCGTTAGTGAGCCCAAAAGGCATCACTAGGAACTCGTAATGTCCATAACGAGTCCTAAACGCTGTCTTGTGAACATCTTCATCCTTGACCTTCAACTGGTGATAGCCTGACCTCAAGTCGATCTTGGAAAAGTAGCTTGCCCCTTGTAACTGATCGAACAGATCATCGATCCTAGGCAAAGGATACCTATTCTTGATGGTGACTTTATTAAGCTCGCGGTAATCGATGCACAGACGCATCGATCCATCCTTCTTTTTGACAAACAAAATCGGCGCTCCCCAAGGAGACGAGCTAGGTCTAATAAAACCTTTAGCTAACAGATCATCTAACTGCGTCCTTAACTCCTTCATCTTCGTTGGTGCCAACCTATATGGTGCTCTCGCTACTGGCGCCGCACCCGGAATGATGTCAATTCGAAACTCCACTTGCCTATCCGGCGGTAAGCCAGGTAGTTCTTCCGGAAACACTTCCGGGTATTCCGAAATGACAGGGATATCTTCAATCTTCGGCTTTGGCTCATCAACAGTAACTTGTGCCATGTAAATGACACAACCTTTCTGCAGACATCTGGATGCCTTGAGCATGGACACTTGCTCAGGCAACCCATGCTGGGTATCTCCTTGGATAGTGAGTGACTCACCAGACGGAGTTTTAACTGCCACTTGCTTTCTGTTGCACACAATCTGGGCTTGGTTATGTGACAACCAATCCATACCTATTACTACGTCAAAACCGGCTAGCTTAAAGGGAAGTAAGGATAATGGAAAAGAGTGATTCCTATGGATATAACACATCCATCTAAAATGGTTGAGGCGGTTTCTATGGTTCCATCAGCTAATTCCACCTCATACTTCACACTTAAGGCCTTTACAGGCAATTTTAACAACTCACAGAATTTATTATCTACAAAAGACTTATATGCTCCAGAGTCAAACAATACTCTAGCAAAAACATCATTTACAAGAAAAGTACCTGTAATAACGTTGTCATCTTGAACTGCTTCCTTAGCGTCCATCTTGAAGACTCTTGCATTGGTCTTCTTTCCATCATCGACTTTCTTAGTGTTCTTTGGGCAATTAGACTTTATTTGCCCTTTCTCGTTGCAACCGTAACATGTTGCATCCTTCAGACCCTTACACTTCAAAGTCGTATGATCTGTGGATTTACAGATTCCACAGGGTCTCACGGGAGACTGCGATTTCGACTCTAAGCGACACTTCCCAAAATGGTTTTTCTTACAGGTTTTGCATTTGGGCTTATCCCCTGATTGTTGCCACTCTCTCTTAAATCCCGACCCTTTCCTGTGGTCGTTATTCCCTCGATGTCTTTTCTCCGATCTCCGTGAGGTATCGTCCTCACGTTTCCTCTTATTCTCTTTCGAGTTCTTAAGTGCTCTCAATCTGACTACGTCCTGGGTGAGAGAGAGAGATAGATCAGTTACTGATCTGAACGTTGTAGGCCTCGATGCCTTAACACTTGCCTTAATCTCAGGTGCCAAACCCCCAATAAAACGGGCAATCCTTTTCGATTCTGGGGTTACCAGGTAGGGAACCATTCGAGATAGAGTATTGAAAGTGGTGAGGTATGCCTGGCAGTCTAGATTCTTCATCACCAAGGATACGAAGTCTGACTCGATCCTTTCAACTTCATGTTGTGGGCAAAAATTTTCTTTAATAAGGGCTACGAACTGATCCCATGACATACTGTAAAGTGTGGCCTTTCCGGCAGCTTGTAAGAGAGATTTCCACCACGCCAGTGCGTCCCCTTTGAATGATTGGGATGCGTACTTCACTACATCCCGATCAGCACACCCGCTGATATCTACAACTGTATCCATTTCATCTAACCAGGTCATGCAGTCGACCGCTCCCTTCTCCCCAGTAAAGTCTCTGGGTTTACATGAGACGAAGTATTTATACGTACAGGACTTACTGTGCGATTCATGTTTCTGCTTGATCTCCTTTTTCGGAATACTGCTGTGGTTAGAGGAGTGATTATCCTCATCATTCTTCTTTAGCTCGTCTTTCTTAGATGCATCCTTCTTAGAGAGTGGTTTAGTATGAGCCTCCGAATGATCCTTGGTCTTGGAATGTGGCGCGGACCGGGCCCTACTTCGGGTCCTACTTGGTTCACTATATTGCCTTTCAATGGCTTTGGCAACAGCATTTTCTACCAATGCTTGTAGCTTCGCACCAGTTATATGTATTCTAGTTTATCTGGTCCTTCCTCGGAGTGACTGTTTACTTCTTCAGACTTAGCCATGTGGTTTTAGGTGCTACATAAAAGTAAGGACAAGGTCTATTTAGACACCTAACAGTATTATCGTTCTTGACGATTTATTAACCATGGTAATAAGAGCCATATTAGTTAATTTAATTAATTTCATTCAGGACTTTTTATTAGCAAATTTACCCTAGAATGAAATATATATATATTGGCACAATAGGCCTATTCACTTGGACAATTTCTAAATTTTGAATTCAGATTTTTATAGGATTAGGATTGTATAATTAAAACAAATAAATCCTTTGCTTGGCAGGGAGTCTGTAAACCACGGCTGCCTTTTTGTTTTATATGACATTAGTCATAACCCGTAGGCATCAAGTCACAATCAGATATATATACAAGAAAATCTTGGATAGTTTATTAAAAAGAGTGACATGTGTGATTTTGCGGATCACGCTTGCCAAGAATGTTAACATGTTTACAGATGTTAACAGGGATTTGAATCTTTTAAATAGGTTCTACCATATTGGCCAGGTCTTTTAATATGACATTCAAGCTAGGTTTTACCTTTTTAAGATTCTTATTATTAAAATGGTAAATTAAAATAATAATTGCTATTTTTCATTTATTCGTATATATTATATTTATGCATATAATTCAAAAATGAAAAACTTAAATTAACCATTTCAAATAGAATTAACTAACAAAAGTTTGCCCTAAACGGGACTTTTACTCAAATAACATACCCACGCAGGGGCTAAATAACAAACAAACCCACGCAGGGGTTAAACAGAAACAACATACCCACGCAGGGGTAGAACAGAAAGGAAAAGCATACCCACGCAGGGGCAGAGTACAGAAATAAATGTCCTCGCAGGGACATGATTAAATAACTAGCAACCAAGGATTTAGTAGTCCTTTTTACTTTTTCCCTTGATCAAATCCACCATCTTCTTAAACATCCCACGATTATGCCGACGCTCTTCCCGCAACTCATGCCGCATCTCGCGTCGCACATCATTTATCCCTTGAAGGATTTCTTGAACTTGTGGCGGTGACATCATCGGTGCCGGTGGTGGTAGCGTATATTGCGGTGGTTGAGGAGGCTGCGGCTGCTGATATCCATATGATGGGTATCCATAGGTCGACTGTCCCGTAGTCCAGGGACCTCCAAAAGTACCCTCTGGATTGAGAGAGTTGTAGTTCGCGGCTACCCAGTAGGGATCCTCTGTATCGTTATAACCTGGGGGAAAAGTCGGCTCGAAGGGGTTATATGCGGCCGCGCTAGTATAAGCGGGGATTGGGTTCCCAAAATCCTGTGGTGGTGGTGGCGCGATTGGCGCAGATGTTACCTCTGAGACGGGGTGTGAAGATTCTCCCATCTCTGGTTCTTCGTGAAGTGGCGAGTATCGGCTGCTACCTGAATGTGGAGGGGTGCCGATGCGTATTCCCCCTCGTGTGGACATACGAGCGTTCCTTCCTCTTCGCCTTGGAGGCGGGGGAGGCAAAACCGGAGGTGGTGGCGGCGGCGGAGTGACCACGTCGCGCCAGAAACCCTCAGAAGGATTCTGCTGCTGCTGAGGCTGCTGCTGAGGCTGCTGCTGGGAGTGCAAGGGAGAGCTGTGATGCGAATGGTGCAGGGGAGAGTTGTGGTAACTAGGGGTAAATACCCAGTCATGCTGCTTGAATCTCTCCTCATAACTGTCGGGACCATGGTAAGGTGATCCCACAAACGGTGACCCATCTGAAATCTCGATGGGGTGGTTCGGTGTTCCGGACGGTGGCATGGAAGGATCGGTATCCTCATCGATATCCATCTCGTTGCCACCCGGAAAGTGGTCTTCCGGTCCAAGTGGGTTATGACCCATTGGTTCTCCCAAGTAATCATCAGGGTTGAACAGGCCCTGAAAGACAGGTGCTGGGTAATCAAAAGGTGATTGGTGGTTTTGGAGAGGTATGTAGGATTGATGGGAGTTGTGGGGCTCATTTTCTGAATAAGGCCCAAAGGAGTGTGGGACAGAAGGTGAGGTACTCAGTGAGTGCCTTGCGGGTTCAGCAAAAGATCTCCAAAGGTTTCGGGCATCTGCGTTATGGGATCCTGAAGGGGTTCGCCTATGCGAAGGTCCGGCTTCATGGTCATGGGAGGTTGCGTATGCTCCTTGTCCCCTTCCTCTTCCTCTTACACGTGGCGGCATTTTGGTGAACCTGTCAAAAATCAAACAAGTGACACAACAAAATATATATAAGACAAAGTTAGAAAATAAAATAAATTTTGGATATTTCCTAAGTTCTTTGTCTAGACTCGGGAATCGAGGAATGTGCAATTGTGTAACTGAGATTAAACACAAAAGGCTAGTGTTTAATTCACTCAGAGTTGGCTCTGATACCAACCTGTCACACCCCTAATTTCCACGTGTCACCGGTGGGCCTGGTGGGGGGTATAGTGACGTAGTTGGCATCATCATAGACAAACAACACAATATATAAATGCACAGCGGAAGCAAAGATAGATTCATTTCAACTTTAATAGAATGTAATATCAAATATCACTAGTAGTTGAAACGGATCCACAGGCGGATCAAAGAAAAATAAGATATTGTTCAACAGTTTTATTGTCGTCCAAGCTTGCGAGACTTATTGTGGACACTCTAGAAGACAGCCAGCCTATTACGTGTAGTACCTGCACTTAACCTTTTGGGAAAATACGTCAGTTTACACTGGTAAATACAAATTAACTGACTCATTTTGAAAAGATTGAAAATTGATTTAAATGCACATGGCATAAAATATTTTTATAACTTGGGATAATTATGCAATATAATCTTGTAAGGGATTTACATGTTACTTATGCGTTCAGTAGCCCGATCCGTAGACCGGGTTAAAGATCAATAGACACACCACAATATAGAGTTATACACTGACGGGTGTACGCCTACACCCCGTGCTCAGGTCGTGGCCATCTCGTAAGATGATGCCAAGGATATCCGGGACATGGTCATTAACCCCCCAAAGGCTTTAAGCAATAAAACACCTTCAAAACAAGGTCATCTCAATAAATTTAACCACTATTCGATTAAAGAATTCAATGCCGGACCAAGCGGTATTTTTATATACCGTACCCCAAGCCCGTATAGAGAAAATAAGTTAAAAGTATTTACCTTGGTAAGTATGAATCACAATTAGCAAGTGAAGGTAGCTTTTACTGGGTCTCCTATTCTGGAACAAAGGTTTATAATAACCCATTAGATTCCTAACGGGTCTTTATTTAAGCCTAAGCTTAGACCGGTTAGTTTTAAGGACGATACGGTTCAAGCGCACGATTAAGCGAAGACCGGATAGAATGTGATTTAGACCCGACAAGTTTGAATACTTGTATAATTTGGTATGCTAAATACATTCTGGATTTTGAGACAAAAATGATAATGTTTGACCCGTTTCGGTCAATTTATGCAAACTAGTTACATAAACCGAACCGAACGCTAAAAGAGCGTTACGGGTAACCATAAGAGTCATATGCAAGTTCCCTGGGATAATATGTCTTAAATATGTCATAATATCAGTAAGTTATGTCCTATTATGCCCCGAATGAATTTAAACTCAATTTATGCCTTATAAGGGCATTTTGGTCATTTAAAAGATTATAAAAGAGTTAAATTGGAAATCTGAGTTACAGGTCTGATTTATACAGTAAATATACTTAATTTCACATATTATAACAGTAGGGTATGACCCATATATGAAACTTATCATTTAAAATCGAACTATGCACCTTAGGGGTATTTTAGTAATTTCACAAGGGGTTAAACGGTCAAAACTGGAAACCTGAGTTCAAAAACTTATACTTACTGTTATTTTATAAAAATATGTTAAAAACATCAGTAGGTATAACCCTTATACGCTTAATATGGTTATAGTACATACTATGCATTAAAAATGCTTTAAAAAGGTGATTTAGAGCCGTTTCCGGGTTTTCAAAGGAAAGCTGATATTTTTATATTTCCAGAATGCTCAAAATATTTTATTTAACAACTAAAATCAGTAGAAAAAGGTTTGGGGTCAAAAGATTTATAAAACTCATTTTATGGCTTAAAAGGTCAAAACCGGTATTAACCGAATTAAACTTAGAGGCCTATGATACGGTCAGCCAAAAATTAAATAAAAATCTTCAAAAATCCCAAAATATTATATAACATCAGTTGGTAAAAAGTTTGGTATCAAAAAGTGGGCTTAAATAAGTTATATGCTATTTACGCCGTTTATTCAACATAAAGCTTTAGATTTACGATATCGGGCATAACTCTAAATCTGGACCTCCAACTGATATCAAATTTTCGGTGCAAGTTTATAATTTAGTAATAAAGGTTTCTACTCTTTCACTTTTCCAAGAATCATGTTTTATAGCAAAAAGGGCAAAATAGTCATATTTAAGCATAAACCGGTAACATGCATATGAATCGGACAAGTGTTGAATCAAGTTGTAAAATCTCAGAGAGTTGCACATAATTAAAAATGGTCCAAAATAAGCTCTAAGGCAGATCTCAAACATGCATGCACGGATCCGAATCGAGAGTCAAAGAAAAAGTCATTTTATAAGACTTTCGGTTCCGACCCGGGTTTATACTAAAAATTGTCGAGTTGATCACGATAAAACATATTCTTACATTCATTACAAAGTTATTTTGATGATCAAACTGATTGCATGTAATCTATATTACCATTTATGCTAGATTTTGCAAAAACACGTTCTGTTGACTTTTTAAGAACAACTTTGACTCGACAATAATCATGCTTAGAGTGGGAATCAGAAAATACCCTTTTGAGGGTTTGTTTCCCACATAAATACCAACTTGTAGGTACTTTCAATTTGAGAAATGACTGAGCCATTTTCGTTTAATCAAAAAGTCAAACTAGAGTTGCGACGGATTGACTTTTGGCTAAAAATCTAAGCTAGAACGAATTAGAGAAGGTTATGAATGCTTACAAGAGTCCTAATGAAGCTTAGAGATCACTATGAAGGTGCCTTGATGTCCAGAAAAGCTCCAGGAGTTGCCTTGTGAATTTTGAGAGTTCAAGTGTTCATATGTTTCTAACTCAAGACCCTTTTTATGAAGATTTGATCTGCTTTTAAGGTGTTACATGAGTTGTAAGATGGTCACAAGTGTCCTAGCATGCATGTAATTCGATTGGTGCATTTGGGAGGTGCTGAAAGCTGTCATCAACTCGCAAAACGGACCCAAATGCTGCTGTTCGCGAATTTCTGGAGCTGGGCGTGGGTCGCGGCCCGCTTAAGGGTGCCCAGGCGGGCCGCCTGGGCTTGCAGATCCACAAAATTTGTTTAAATGTTGTAGTTTGGTCCCTGATCTTTGGTTACGAGGTTTTGGCCGTTTATCTTGATCCTTAGACCCTCTAACTTGATTTTTAAGGACCTTGGGACATTTACCAACATGGTAAAGTCCTCGGTTAAGTTTGCGCTCACCCGAAAAGTCATGAAATTCGACGTTGACGCTTTTAACCCTTCATGTACGGTTTTGGTCATAACTTTCTCATACGATAACGAAACTTCATGAAATTTTTACCACATAATCTAGTGAGTATATTTTATCATTACAAAGCTTCGGGTTTGCCAAGAGATCACTCAGAGGTATAAATTCAACATGTTGACACTTTTAGTCCCTGTAGTTTGTAATTCCTCACTTTCTTATATTTTCCGCTTCGTATGATCCATGATTCATCCGTTTAGGGTTATAAACACCATGTAGGGTTATTGTAGAGCCTATTTATCCATTTTTGACACTTTGGACCCTTATATTCCATAATTTCACTGTTTGTCAACTTTAGTCCCTCTAAAGTATGTTTTCTCATGTTCAAAGCCCATGACACGTGTAAATGCATTATTGGACGTAAATTTCCGAGGTGTTACAAGAATGCAACAGATACGCTAGCTGCTGCTCCTGAGTCCAAAAACGAGCAGCAGAATCGGGAGATAACGGACGAGAAGGGTGTGATATCGCAGGGTGAGTCTGGCCCTGGCACTGGCATGGTGGTCGCTGTGCTCTCTCAAGCTCCTGCACGCGACGAGTCAGTGCCTCCTGCTGGATCATGAACGACCTGAGAATATCCTCTACAGAATAACCCATGTGATAAGGATGATAAGGATCAGATGGTGGCATGATGGGTGGTGAAGTCCAGAGAAAAGGCTCACTAGATGGAGCAAAGGATTGCACAGCAAACGGTGCAACAGGGGGAACAACAGTATGATGAGAGATCTGTGGTACAAAATGATCTCCTCCAGGCATGAAAGGTGCATGGCCAAAAGGTTGACGAGATGAACCCTCCCCAGGACGTGGTGGAGGTATGTCCTGGATAAATGTGATAGGCAGGTCTGCGCGATGCGCATCAGTGACGTGTGCAGGAAACAAAGGTGCACCAACAGGAACTGAAGCGGGTGCTGAAGCAGGTGTAACGGTTACCACAAAAGGCGGGTAGTCATCATCATCATCTATCCACCCATTTCGGGTGTGCGCGTACCGAGGGTCAACATGAGTCGCAAAGAGTGCATGATCAGGCTCTATAGGCACTGGGTCAAGAAGAGGAGCAACAACAACAGGCTCAGCGGGTATATCAGCAACATGCTCATCCACTACCAGTGGAGCAGCAACAGGACCCTCTAACAATGGTGGTGCATCAATATGGGCATCAGCAACAACATGATCATCCTCCAACAGTGGAGCAACAATAGGATGATCATCGACAGGTATATCAGCAATCAAGGACCAACAGCGGGTACATCAGCATGAATAGGGTCATGCTCGAATGCTGGGTCTGGAGCAACTACTAGCTCGGGGGCCACAGCAGGCTCCGGGTCGTCAAACTCCATCTTGAAATCTTCAGGATCAGCAAACGCAGGGTCAACAGGGTCCTCCATGGGCTGATCTAGGTGTATAAACTCAATGTCCTGGTCTGGATCAAAACCAAATGGGAAGACGGGGTCTGAATCCTCATCAATGTCATGATCGATGGCGAAACTCGGGGCAGGGGCAGGTGCAGCAGATGACGCCCTATCGGGGTCTGAATCATGTGAATAGTGCTGCGCGCCCTGCGCGTGTGATGGTGCAGATGCCACAGACTCGTAAGAGTCTGGGACATGTGAATGAACAGGTGACTCCTCAGCAGGAGCATCCGCGAGTAGTAAGATCGCCAGCAGCTATAAGGGCCTCGCCCTCAACGTCATCCTCCTCTAGTGGATCCTCGTCAAACAAGTCGACGTCGTCGTCCGCGACTACGTCAAGAGGCATATCAACAACAGGGTACATGGCAAGGGGTATGGGAGCAGGGATCACCACAAGCGGCATCCCCAGCGATGGGGCCATCAGCGGGCTCAACCACGACATCGGGTAGTGCAAACGGCTGGAAATCGTCGTCGTCTGTACTGGTGGTGTCCGAAGTATACACCTCTCGCTCCGATGACACTCTGTCGTCCGATACTATGGGTATAGGGTCGGTGGTGTCCGAAGTATACACCTCTCGCTCCGATGACACTCTGTCGTCCGATACTATGGGTATAGGGTCAGTGGTGTCCGACTCTCCTGTGCCGGATGAAGCCATAGCATCTGTAACACAAACACACATATGCACAAATAATCAATCATATAGTCAAATAAGCACATTAGTCGAATAAGCAATCAAATAGTTCTCCTAGTCCCACTAGCCTCCCAGCCTCCCAGACTGATTTTTCCTAGTCCCGCTAGCCTCCCAGCCTCCCAGACTGACTCCCTAGTCCCACTAGTCAATTTTCCCAGCCTCCCAGACTGACTCCCTAGTCCCACTAGTCAATTCTCCTAGCCTCCCAGACTGACTCCCTAGTCCCACTAGCCAATTCTCCCAGCCTCCCAGACTGACTCCCTAGTCCCACTAGACAACTTCCTCAGCCTCCCAGACTGAGCCTCAGCCTCCCAGACCGAGCCTCAGCCATAACTAAGTGTGCTCAACTTTTGTTTGTAAAAACGTTTTGGATCTGGACTTAAGTGGTATGCAATGTAAAAATGTTTTCGTGAGAGCCCTAGTGATCATAGTCTAGACTCGAGAAAGAATCCTAGTTCGCTATGATCAGAGCTCTGATACCAAGCTGTCACACCCTGGCTTTACGGAAGCGTGGGTTTATTTGGTGTGACTTCTTAAAACCATAGCTTAATCACAACAAAGCTATATGAAAGTAAAACCATGCAGATCATCCATTAATTAAAGTCTTAAAAACAAAATACCACAACATTGTTTTAAAATGCAGACACATGCATCGAGTTTATAATACTACAAAAGAAAAACATTGTTCTTAAGACGCAACCACAACATAAATTAAACACCGTTTAAGACTTGCGACTCGTCCAGGTAAAAGTCGCAATCCCTAAACGAGGATGATCCCATAACTCTAACGCAACGTGGAAACGTAGCATACCGTGCCAGATCCTTAGTTCCCTGAAATACATGTAAGTTGGAAAAATCAACAAAAATGTTGAGCGAGTTCATGTGTAGTGAGTAAGTAAAACCTTTATATGTATAAAAATCCTGGTATGTAGCAAATAAGGAAATAAAGAGATCACCAATGGTTTGCAAGGCCATTGATATGTGTGAAGTGCAGTAGGAAGACTCAAACCTAGCAGATTTTTGCGTCGGGTACAAAGTCACCCCGAGGTCCGTTCTGATGGGCCTGGGGCTGGGCTCGCTACACCCAGATAGATCTACCGCTACTGTCCCTTGGTCCTACTCTGAGGATTAATGGCCTTCAGTTCACGCCTACCCACTCACATGATCTAAGTAGTAACCCTCCTTACGCTAACCATACCGTGAAAAAAGTACGTGTAATCATAGTAACATGTATTTCACCCCCGCAGTTTAGAAAACTGAAAACAGTTAAGAGAAAAGGGGGCATGAACTCACCGAAGTGCGTCTCTAAAAAGTAACTCCCTGACAACCTGCTGTGCGACGACCTACACGTACTAAATTCTATTAGACGGACGGCCGTTCTTTGCTTAAGGTTTAAGTTTGTGGGAAATAGTTAGACAACTATTTCGTGTTTACACTTCGTAATTATTTGGTAATATATATTCCTACCCAAGGATGGGGGTTTTAATACATGTGCGTTCGTATAACTTCGAAATATATAATTAAGTCTCACTTAATATAATATATTTTATTTTATTTTACTTCCCAAAATATAAATATTTTCCCAAAAATACTATATTTTATTCCATATAATTTTCTCAAAATAATATCCTTGTCAAAATACACACTTATGAGTATTTTCTGAAAATACGTAAGTTACGTTGTAAGGTTCGGGTGGTATTAATAATACGGGTGTAACTTGAATATTATGAAGGCGTTCGTATTATTTTAGAGCCGTGAATATTCAGTAATATTATTTTTACCCTAAAAATAATATTTACGTAGTTCACAAAATAATCATAAAAATCTCACAAGTGTTGTTATGTAAAATATATACTAAATATATATTTTAGCAAGTTTTATTTTGTGAAAATCCCACCTCCGACACTTGGAAGTTTCGTAATAAAAATCGTGGCGAAATTTATTTGGGAAAACAAGTTAAAAATATATTCATAACACTTGTGATAAAAATATTTCCAAGTGTTAGATTTTTTGAAAAATTTCGCCAGAGTTTCCTCTGTAACTGGAAGTGGCCACGCTTTCTAGCGTATCATTTTCTTTTCAAAATCCAACAACAATTTTCTCAATCAACAACAAACAATATTCAAACCATCAAACTAGTCAAAATAGACATATATCGCAAAACACATGAACTTGTGGGCTATGTAAAAGTGCATAGTAACTTTCCATTATTTTTAATAGGTCTTTCTATAAATAAAATCGGTTTCTTGAGAATCTTGTTTTTAAAGAAGATGCATCTTTACAACTTCTTGTCAAAAATTACAAAAATAATTCTTTGTTAAAACTTTTTTGTTACACAAGTGTCTACACACTTGTGTGTTCACAAAATCACCTTTAGTTTATGAAAGATCCGGCTTTAAAAATATGATTTCATCTTACACTTGGTTCTTCGAAAATACCCCTTGTAGATCTTTAGATCCACTAGTTTAGAACTCCATTTTACAAGAAAAATCACTTTTACACAAGTTCATGTTAACATGTAGTAGTGTTCATCATCTAGTCCTTTTCACACTTTAACATACACTAGGTCATGTTCCATGAACATGACTTAGTCGGGTTAGATGACGATCCAAACTACTACTAGCATAAAACAACACAAAATAATCATAACAAAACAAGTTTAACAAGTTTTACACCAATATTCATCCATTAACCACTTTGTTCATCACTTTAGTAGACTTTTAGACTTTGATCTTATATGTTCATAATTTTTAACCGACAAATCTCTTATTAACCACTTTAGACAAGATCAATAAGGTGTTTAGAGTCACTTACTACTAGCTCGAGGCTAGGGAAGAAACTAGACGAAGAATGGGTGGTTAATAGCGTCGTAGAGAGGTCCTTGTGATTCCGTAAACACCGAGCCTCCTTGCGTGATCACCTTCACCCTTAGGTGCCCTTGGAATGATTTAAGAAGTTTGAAAATAATACTGGTGTGTATGTATGGTTTCGGCCGAAGTCAACAATGGGGAAAGAGAGTGAAAAAAATTTCTTTTGAAGTGTTATAGTGTGAATGACATGCTTATCCCTTAAACAAATATATAATCAATTTTGGTGTATTAACCACCGAATAATATGTACACTAGATTTCAAGCAAAGTCAAATAAAATATTCAAACTTGTAAGGAGCATGTCCCCTTGGGGGAAACGATTGTTGGGGGGTGGGGTTAATAGTTTGATTTTAACTAATAAGTCAAGCACTAGTTAGTTAGTTAATTGTGAGATTAAATTAGTTACCTAGTGTGTTATGTTTTATAATGGGTGTTAGGGTATTCGGGGACCCTAACTGGCTCAGAAAAAGAAAAATAGTGTCATTTACAATATTTTTAGATTCCGGGTAAAGTCCGGTCGTTCGGTTAGATATTAATCCGTTAAAGTGCTAAATAAGTATTTAAAGTGTCGTTAACATTATTTTTAGTGACACAATAAATTTCCGACACTTTGGAAAGTGTCTAATATTATTTTCCCATGTTTTTGCACTTTACTAGTTAATTTAAATGCTGAATTTTTATTTAAAGTGCAGAATTTTGTACTTAAAGTACGTTTTAGGCACATCCAGTCACTATAACTATCACCTAGTGACGCAGTTTAACAATCCTCACCTCCCTACACTCACTACTAGTGTAGTAATCTATTCCCGGCTCATACTGGCCTTAGAGGCAGTGTCTGCCTGATGCTGGCTATATCAGCATGTTTAATGGGTTATCCGTTCATTGTGCTACCGTGCTTTTGTGCATCAAGTTTGTCACTAAAGTTCTGTATGTAAATAATGGAGTGACAGTTAATAGAGTATGATGCAAGTATGTGTATGTATCAGTATTCAAGTAGCAGTTTATCCACAATTGTAAGCAAGCACAGTAATTAAGCAGTAATTAAATATTGATTAAGTCGTACGGATACCTGATTTGGTGAGGGTTGTCACATTAGGGGGAAGAACGAAAAGCTGACTGATAGGGGGAGCTGGATATCACGTTGAACAGAGAAAAGGAAGCTCAAGTCCAAGGAGAGTTTGTTGAAATGATAAGTCAAATGAAGATTACTAAATCAAGGGGGATATCATGAAGGAGAGCCTGTGAAGAAATGAATGTTAAAGTTATCGAAGATTCTGTAGAGATTGAAGATTGACTGTGACAAAGATGAAACATTGACAGCGGCAATATCCAAGTGGGAGTCTGTGAGTGCATTATGACTATTGCCTCTTTCAATTATGTCTATTGTCTTCAATGTGTCAGATCATAGTTAAATGTATAGGTTTTCGTGTTGAAGAGTTGGAATTGTAGTATGTAGAGCCTTTCGCACGAAAGGGACACCTTTCATGCGACTAGATCATGTCGTCCAAATGTCTCTCGCACGAGAGAGATCCTCTCGCTCCAGATGGGTTCGCACGATAGGGTTCACCTATAAATACGAGTGAGTGAGTTCTTATTTGTATCTTTTATGATTTGGTAGCGAAGCTCTGCCAAATTGGTTTCGTGGTTTAGTATCATCAAATATTCAATAGAAACCAGTTTAATTAGAGAGTTCTTGTGTTTGTCATCATCATACATGGATTCCGCACATAATATGGTGAATATCTGACCGGCCAGAGCATTCGGAGAACCAAAACGGTCCTCATAGGAACCACCATCGCGAACCACCACAAGGCTGCAAGAGGAATAATCTCCAATGGTTAATTCCCAACGAGATCCTTTCTTCTCCGGCGACGGCTTTATCTTCTCCGGCGAGTTACTTTGTTTTCCGATTTGCTTTGTTTTGATTTTTAGATCTGTTCTTCATCCTTTTCGTCCCAAAAGTCTTTATCTTTTAGATCTGTTCTTCGAGAGTCAGTTCAATGTTTCTGGTTACATACCATTGATTTTTCCGGTTACAAACACTCGTTTTTTCCGGGAAAGGAATACGGAACCACTATAACTCGGATCTTGGGGGCTCGAGTAATCTGAATGGTGTTTTTTGTAGATATATTTGAGGATTTTACATGGTGCCAACTGAGTAATATGAATGGTCCATTGTTGATGATGACGGTGGTAGTGGTTGTGGTGACGAAGGTGGGGGTGAAGGGTGTAGATTTTAGGCTGGAGGAGGGTGGAGGCAGTGATTGGAGGAGGTGGAGGGTGGAGGCGGTGGTTGAGCGGTGGAGGCTGTGGTTTAGGGGTGGAGGTGGTTGAGGGGTGGTGGTGGAGTTACGGAGAAGATGATGGAACTATTTTAGCTTTTTAATACAAAAATGGGCCCCGCCTGAATTAATTTATATTAACTTTTTTTGTTTTGTTTGTTAATTTTTTAATAGTAAGGGTCTGCTTGGTATGAGGTAATAGAATGAATGAGGGAATGGAATGGACGAGGTAATGGAATGGATGAAGGAATGTAATGGATCATTACCATTCCATGTCTTGTTTGGTTACCATGTGTGAATGGAATGAATTATTATTGTGTATTGTTTGGTAGGCAATAAAAACGAAGTGGTGCTGGTCGGTGGTAGTGATTATGGGTGGTTATAGGTAGCGGTGGTGGGTGGTGACGACGATGGGTGGTGGTGGCGGTGACGAGTGGCGGTGCGGCGGCGGCGGCAGGTGGCGGGGGTGGCGGCGGCGGTAGTCGGTGGTGGTTAGTGGCGGCAGAGGGGGCACTGGGTGGCGGAGACGGTCGTCGGTGATGGTTGGTGGTGGAGGCGACGGTGGTGGTTTGTGGTAGCGGTAACATCAACGGTCATGGTGGTGGTGGCGGCCGAGTGGCGACGGCGGCGATGGTGGTTGGTGGCGACAGTGGCGGGTGGGTGGCGGCGGCGGTGGTGGCTGTCTGGGTGGCGACGGATGTGACAACTTGAATTTCCAAGATTTCCATTTCGCATTTATTGCACGTTCTTGTATTGTTTAGTTGATTAATTGCACAGTTAATTGCTATGGAATTATATACATTTTGATGCAATGAATCGTATTGTGTGATTTTGCATGGTTATGTGTTAATTGTGAAAGACTTGTCAAATATGTGAACATGGTGGTGGAATTGTGAAATTGTTAGGAGATGGTGTACTTGTGTAAAATATAGTAATTCAGGGTGTATAGTGTAATTAGTTGTAACACCTCGAATTTTTGTGTCCAATGATGTGTTAACACGTGTCATTTGTTTACACGTGGCATCTATAATAAATAAAGGACTAATTTTGACAAACCTTGAAAGTATATAAATTCGAGGGTTATAAAATGTCAACAAGGGTAAATATACTGTATAGTATCCCTAAATAATGCTTAAACCTTCAAACGAATAAATTATAGATCGTACAAAAACAAAACGCGAAAGAAAGTGAGAGATTACAAACTACAGGGGTTAACTGTGTCAACATGTTTAATAATACCTCTGAGTGACCCTTTAACGTTCCAAAGACTTTGTAACGGTATTATACCCTCACTAAAATAATATATATGAATTTCGCGAAGTTTCGATATGAAACGAGAAAGTTACGATCGAATTCGTAGAAGAAGGGTTAAAAGCGTCAACAGTGAAAGTTAAGGCTTTCCAATATAATTAATAAATAAACCGGGGACTTAATAATGCGGGTAAATAACACGAGGCCCCTATCGGTAAATAACCGAGGGCCAAACCGCAAAGTTACCCCTTCAAAACCGAAAGGTCAGGTAAATCATTACGAAAGATTTCGTTATTAATGGCCAGATTCTGTAATCATAACAAAAGATTTAAAAATTCTGAAATCTTAACCTCTCGCGACCCGCGTGAAGGTTATGTTTAAGTTGAGGCGGGCCGCGAGCCACCTCAAATACGCGTCTGATTTCTTAAACTCAAGCGACCCGCATTATAGTGCATGGGAACTCCCATGCGGGCCGCGTAAAGTGCCCAGATGCAGAATTGTTGTAACTACTTGGCTTTTGGAGCTTTTGAACGATCATGAGCCAATAAATGAGGCATGGGCACCCTACATTTGACCCATACACCTTAGGGGACATATGCCCATCATCCATGATCAGTATAGGCTGAGTTGTGATGATCTTGGACCTTAACATTGGCTATAAATAGCAAGGTTGTGAACATAAGTTCATCACACTCAAAACTCACTCATCTGATCATTCCAAGAGCTCTAAAGCATTCCTCTGTGTTCTTAAGTCTTCTCTTAAGCTTCTGTAAGTAATTCAACCTTTGTGGTTCCACATTTGCTTAGTAAATGGCTAAGAACCAAACCGTCGTAACTACGGTTTGACTTTACAATAAATCAGTAATGGTTCAGTCTTATGACGAATCAAAAGTGGTTATGAGTTGGTATTTATGTGGGTAATAAACCTCTAAAATGGTTCCCCCTGATCACCACTCTAGCTATGTCAAATGTCGAGTCAAACGTGCGGTTAAAAAGTCAACAGAAAGCTATTTTAGCGATTTATGCATAATCTGTAATGTATATGTTATGGAACCTGTTTTGACAATCATAAAACATGATAATAAGTATATAAACCTGTTTGCGCTCGTTTGAATCGATCATTTACTATATTGAACCGGTTCGGAGCCGAAAGTCGCATAAGTTTGACTTTTGCTTTGACTTCAGTTCTGACCCGTTTTAGTGAGGTATAAATATACCTTAGGACTCTCTTAGGACCAGGTCACATGTTGGTATAAACCTCTGTGGTCGGTTCATGAGTTATCCGAGTCTTTTGCGCAATTCCGTCATTCGCCTAAAAGTTGACCGTAACGGCCTTTTAAAATTAAAACGAGTATTTCGGACACGTGAACGGACCAAAACCTTGCTTATTAAATTATAAGCATGTCCTTAAAGTTTCACGTCAATCCGAGGTCTAGAATGAGAGTTATGCTAAAAGGCGCACTTTTAAGAAAGTTTTGTAATTAACGGCGCAATTAGCATAACGCCCATCTAACCCAAGTTTTCGTCACCAAAACTTTTACCCACTGTGGTAAAATAATATTTTGGGAATTTTAAAGATTTTTAATAATTTTTACCTTGCTCATAACCTGCGGTTATGGCTACGGTTCGGTAAATACCGAATATGCCCTTTTTGGCCAAAACGGGAGTTCTACAAGGTCTTTTGACCCGATTCCAATTGCCACTGGTTTTAAATAATAAATAAAGTATTTTAAGCTTTATAAGCTGTTCGGGAAACTCAGATTTCCTGTAGAACTCGAAAAACCCTTTTTAAGTCTTTAAAATGACCGAAAAGCCCCTACGGGGCATAATATTAACTTAAACTCGTTACGGGCATTACGGAAGGTATCCTACTGATACCAAAATACTTTTAAGGCATATTGACTTAGGAAATAAGCGTAGGACACTTATGGTTAACCGTTTCGCCTATTTGCGCACACGGTACGGCTCACGGAACTAGTTTTCGTGCAATAGCCGATACGGGTCAAATTATATTATTTGAACCCCAAGATCCAGAGTGTGAACCATTAACCCATATAAAACAAGTCTCTGAACTTGTTGGGTCCAAATCATACTCCATTCTCAGTTTTCGCCTTTTCGTGCGAATTAACCATATCTATATATCGGAACCAACCGGTCTAGGCTACGGCCACTATAACGACCCGTTAGGATTCTAAGAGGTTAATTAAAACCTTCGTTCCAGATTAGGAGCCCCAGTAAAAGCTATCGGTGACTTGATCTAAATTAAGGATTAATACTTGCAAAGGTAAATACTTTAACTTATTTCCCCTATATGGGCTTGGGTTACGGTATATTAATACCGCTTGATTGAGCATTATATAATTCCATCGCTTAGGTGGTTAATTGATTAAATATGATCGGCTCATTTAAACAGTTTTGTTGCTTATAAGCCTTTGGGGGGTTTAATGACCGTTGTCCCGGATATCCTTGGCATCATTTTACGAAATGGCCACGACCATCGACATCCCGGTGTAGGCGTACACCCGGTATAAAGTGTCGACATTAAAATTTAAAAGACGTAGCCGTTGGTTTTTATACTACGGTTTTACGCAAACGTGGTGTGTCTATAAATCTTTAACCCGGCACGACCCGGGCTACTGAACGCATAAAAGAACATGTAAAACGTTCACAAGATCATTATGAATTTTCCCAAGTTATAAAAGAGTTTGTGCCTTGTGCATTCAAATCAATTTTAATAAACATTTTCAAATGTGTCAGTTGAATGTATTTACCAGTGTAAACTGACGTATTTTCCCCAAAAAGATTAAGTGCAGGTACCTAAACGTAATTGGCTGGTATTAGCTCCCTAGCGTCGGGATAAGCCTCGCAAGCTTGATTGCAGTATCTGATGGAACAATACTTTATGTTTATTTACGATCCACTGTGGATATTCAACTTCTGTAATACATTGATATTACGATCAGAGGTTGAAATTTATATATTTATCTTATGCTTCCGCTGTGCATTATATAATTGTGTGGTTTGACTATATTGTTGCCAACATCGTCACGGTAATCCCCCATCGGGCCCACCGGTGAGACACGTGGAAATCGGGGTGTGACAGGTTGGTATCAGAGCCAACATTGAGTGAATTAAACACTATCCTATTGTGTTTAATCTCAATGACACAATTGCACATACTTGAGTCTAGACAATAACTTAGGACAAATTCGGATTATTACTCCTTTTTGTCTTTATTTTCGATTTAATTTTTAATAAGTTTTGGAGCAGGAAAATGCCACCTGTTATATTCCGAGGAAGAGGGAGGGGAAGAAGAGGCCGAGGAGAAATCGTGACACATCACGATACCGAAGCTGGACCATCTGGTACAAGACATCCTTCGATGACACGAAGCGAAGAGCCACAACGGCGAAGAGATCTTTACGAACCCGCGAGGCATTCCACTTCGCACAGCTCGACGCCATCCTACCGGCACTCCTTTGGACCAGATTCAGAAAATAATCCCAACAACCCACAACCTTCCTTCATACCTCTACAACGTTCGGTATCGCACCGAAATTACGACGACCCTACTCCATACTACATAGGTCAGTTTAATCCGGCTGACTACATACAGGAACCTTCAGGTTTTGTTCCACTAGGGCCACAAGACCATTTTTCTGAAGATCCCATGGAGGAGGATGAGGATCCAACTGAACCAGCTCGTGGTATGCCCACGCATCCGATAGAAGTTTCTGATGGGTCATCCTTCCATGGAACGCCCTATCAAGGACCTGGCAGTTTCCAAGCGATGTTTGACCGACATGAATGGTACTACACGCCATCTCGACAGACATCTCAACAACCGAGACATCCACAGGATCCCTCTGAGGATTCACGCTTTGAGGCAGTTACGCCACCACCTCCGCCACCGGCACAACCAGTAATACCTGATCCGCCGAGGCGTAGGAGGACAAATGCTCGTATGTCTACACGAGGAGGAGGGGGTATCCACTTCAGCACTCCTCGACATTCTAGTAGTAGCCACTATCCGCCACTACAAGAAGAAGGACCTTCAAGTCCTATACAGGAGGCGAACTCCGCACCAACTGCACGAAATTCGCCACCATTTGGGTATGACCAACCCATACCTGCTTATACAGGTCCAACGGCTTACAATCCGTTCGAACCGTCACAAGCACAATACAACTACGGCTATGAGCGCGACCCATATGTGGTGTCGGCTAGATATAACGCGCGCTACCCTGACGGAGCACATGGAAACATGGGATCACCGGACTACTCAGCTCATGGGTATCCAATACCTCCCAGACCTCCAGTTCCGCAACAAGCGCCGCAACCACGTTTTTCTCCTCCTGAACAGGAAGAAATACTCCATCGACTAGATCGTGTGGAGAGAGAGTTCGAGGAAGAGAAGAAAAGCCACCGAGGATTTCTCAAAGGCTTGGCGAATCTACTAAAGGGCAAAAAGAAGAAACGTGACCATTAGCCTTAATAGTTGTACTACTGTAATTTCTACTTTGGAATAAGTCCCTGTGTGGACAACTTATCGTATTTCAGTCCCTACGTGGACTTACCTTTAGTCCTTGCATGGACACCTATCCTGTACTAGTCCCTGCGTGGACTTGTCACTTATCTCTAAACCTCTATGAAGGTATGTACTATTTGAAAGACCCGTTTAGGGCAATATGTAACTGTATTTGAGATTTTGGAATGTATGTTATGAGTTTTGTTTTAATATATATAAGAATAAATCAAAACCATTCCTTTTATATTGATCTGCCTAAATAAAGAATCTTAAAAGGTGAAACCTAGCTTGGGGTCTTTTAAGATCTAGTCAAGATGGTACGACCTAATTGAAAAGATTCTAAATTCCCTGTTAACCTCTGTACGCATGTTAACATTCATGGCAGATGTGATTCGTTAAAATCACGCACGTCATTCTTATACAATAATCCTTTAAGGATTTCAAAACCCAACTAAATGATTTATAAATCATGGGTTAAATCACCAATGAAGGTGATCAATATTATTAAAACATCCATTAGTGATGCAGTGCCTACGGGCCAGAACTATTAAAACATCCATTAGTGATGCAGTGCCTACGGGCCAGAATTATTAAAACATCCATTAGTGATGCAGTGCCTACGGGCCAGAATTATAAAGACATCCATTAGTGATGCAATGCCTACGGGCCAGTATTATCAAAACATCCATTAGTGATGCAGTGCCTACGGGCCAGAATTATTAAAACATCCATTAGTGATGTAGTGCCTACGGGCCAGTATTATTAAAACATCCATTAGTGATGCAGTGCCTACGGGCCAGAATTATTAAAACATCCATTAGTGATGTAGTGCCTACGGGCCAGTATTATTAAAACATCCATTAGTGATGTAGTGCCTACGGGCCAGTATTATTAAAACATCCATTAGTGATGTAGTGCCTACGGGCCAATATTATTAAAACATCCATTAGTGATGTAGTGCCTACGGGCCAACCATATTAAAACATCCATTAGAGGTGTAGTGCCTATGGGCCATAATAATTGTCTTATAAAGACAAAAGGCAGTGGTAGTCTATGACTCTCTGTCAGAAGGAGATAAAAGAACTACGGTTCAACTCTCTATGCCTTTGATTCTCTGAAATCTCGGCTAACATTATAAAACATCATCATGATTAGGCTTTATGCCGCCAATACTATTTATATAGTTAAAATAGGATATATTCAAATCCTAATATTTAATGAAATAAAAAGTTAACCAAATATGGTCTCTGTACCATGGTTGACAAATTGTCATAAAAGACAATCATATAATAATCTCCTAAATTAAAATTTTGTTATCTTCTGTAACAGATTCAAGTTACAATGGCGGATCCCAATGGAGAGAACAGCCACACAAACGAAGATGACTATGACAATGCGTCAGTGCATTTGACAGGCGCACAACTGAAGGCTCTGATTGACAATGCTGTCCAGGCAGCTATTGATCGTCAAAATACTGAGTCCCAAGGCAGAACTGTGTCAAAACCACCCTCTAAACCAAAGACACACTCCAAACCACCCTCTGAACCCAAGAAAGATGACGACAAACATTCGTCTACTGAGCACAGCGTTCATCGCGATAGAGAATATACTGATGCGTCAAGTGCTAAGGGTTGCACCTACAAATACTTTGTATCATGTAAGCCCCGTGAATTTACAGGGGAGAAAGGTGTTGTTGACTATATCACCTGGCTAGACGAGATGGACACTATTGTGGACATCAGCGGGTGTGCAGCGAGGGATGTGGTGAAGTATGTGTCCCAGTCTTTTAAAGGCGAGGCCCTGGCGTGGTGGAGGGCATTGGTGCAGGCATCTGGTAAGTCTGCTTTGTATAAAATGACATGGGAGGAATTTATTGCTCTCATAAAAGAAAACTACTGCCCTCAGCACGAGGTTGAGAAGATTGAGGCAGATTTTGTCTCACTAGTGATGACAAACCTGGATTGTCAAGCATATCTGACAAGTTTTAACACTATGTCACGCCTGGTGCCATATCTTGTGACACCAGAACCTAGAAGGATTGCCCGTTTCATTGGGGGCTTAGAGCCGGCGATCAAGTCAGTGTAAAGGCTTCTAGGCCGACGACCTTCAGGTCAGTTACTGACCTCTCCTTGTCTCTTACACTTGATGCTGTCCGTCTGAGGGCACAAAGGAGCAAGGAGGCTGAAAAGCGAAAACGTGAGGATGATACCTCACGAAAGTCTGGGAAAAAGCACCGTGGAAACGGTGAAGGCAAGAGAGGGTCGGAGGCAAAGAAGGAGGGGCAAGCTGATGGAAGACCTCACTGCAAGGTCTGCAAGAAACCTCACTCCGGGAAGTGTAGGTTTGCGTCTGGTTCACAGTCGCAACAAAAGACTCCATCCTGTGGGCTATGCAAGTCCAAGGATCATAAGACAGTGGAGTGCAAAAAGATAAAGGATGCAACCTGCTATAATTGTAATGAGAAGGGGCATATAAAGAGTAATTGCCCGAAGTATGCCAAGAAGGCGGAAGAGACGAAGAAGTCGAATGCGAGAGTTTTTCGCTTGGATGCAAAGGAAGCGGTTAAGGACGACAATGTGCTTACAGGTACTTTTCTCGTAAATAATATATTAGCAAGAGTACTGTTCGATTCTGGCGCTGATAAATCCTTTGTAGACCAGAAATTTTGCCAACTACTAAATATGCCAATCAAAACCCTTGACGTGAAATACGAAGTAGAGTTAGCAGACGGCACGATAGAAACCGTCTCTACTGTTCTAGAAGGATGTGAAATGTCCATTAGGAACCATTCTTTTCCTTTATCTCTACTTCCTTTCAAACTTGCGGGTTTTGACATCGTGCTAGGCATGGACTGGTTATCCCATAACCAGGCCCAAATCATTTGCGGCAAGAGGCAAATAGTCTTAAAGACTCCGAGTGGTGAATCTCTTACCATTCGAGGGGATACGCACTACGGATTGCCCGAAGACGTATCTATGCTGAAACCTTCAAGGTGTTTGAACAGAGGCTGTGTAATTTACATGGCTCAGGTGATAATTGAAGAACCAAAGCCGAAGATCGAGGATCTTCCTGTCATTTCTGAATACCCCGAGGTTTTTCCTGAAGAACTACCTGGTTTGCCGCCAGATAGACAAGTGGAGTTCAGAATTGACATCATTCCTGGAGCAGCTCCAATAGCAAGAGCACCTTACAGATTAGCCCCAACGGAAATGAAAGAACTGAGGACCCAGTTGGATGAACTGCTGGCGAAAGGTTTTATCAGACCTAGTTCATCTCCCTGGGGAGCTCCTGTCCTATTTGTAAAGAAGAAGGACGGATCGATGCGGTTGTGCATCGACTATAGAGAACTGAATAAAGTTACCATAAAGAATAGATATCCTTTACCAAGGATCGATGATCTATTCGATCAGCTGCAAGGAGCAAGCTACTTCTCCAAGATCGACTTAAGGTCGGGCTATCATCAACTAAGGGTCAGAGATGAAGATGTACACAAAACAGCATTTAGGACTCGCTATGGTCATTACGAGTTCCTAGTGATGCCTTTTGGGCTCATAAATGCACCGGCTGCGTTCATGGACCTCATGAATCGCGTGTGCAAGCCGTATTTAGATAAATTCGTCATAGTCTTCATAGACGATATCCTGATCTATTCTAAAAGCCAAGCTGACCACGAGAAGCACCTCCGTTGCATTCTCGAATTACTACAGCGTGAGAAACTCTACGCCAAATTCTCGAAATGTGAATTCTGGCTACGAGAAGTTCAGTTTTTAGGACACGTTGTGAGTGAGCGTGGTATCCAAGTGGATCCCGCTAAGGTAGAGGCAGTCATGAACTGGCAAGAGCCAAAGACGCCTACCGAAATTCGTAGTTTCCTGGGGTTAGCAGGATACTACCGAAGATTTATTGAAAACTTTTCGAGGATTGCTGCGCCTCTGACTTCCTTGACCAAGAAGAAAGAAAAGTACATTTGGGGCCCAAAGCAGCAAGAGTCCTTCGAAATACTGAAGCAAAAGCTAAGCAACGCACCTGTGTTGACCTTACCTGAGGGTACAGATGAATTCGTAGTTTACTGCGATGCATCACACACAGGCATGGGGTGTGTTCTTATGCAGAAGGGCAAGGTGATTGCCTATGCTTCAAGGCAATTAAAAGTGCATGAAGAGAATTACACCACCCATGATTTGGAGTTGGGTGCCATTGTATTTGCACTAAAGTTGTGGAGACATTACCTTTATGGTATTAAATTTGTGATTTATTCTGATCACAAAAGCCTCCAGCACCTGTTCAACCAGAAAGAGCTGAACATGAGGCAACGCCGCTGGATGGAAACCCTGAATGATTATGACTGTGAAATCAGGTACCATCCCGGCAAGGCGAATGTAGTCGCCGATGCCTTGAGCAGGAAGGAAAGGGTAAAACCCATTCGAATCAATGCCAAGAGCATTGAGGTTAAGAATAATTTGATGGAAAGGATATTAGCTGCGCAGCGTGAGGCTGTGTTAGAAGCTAATTATCCTAATGAAAAGCTGGGAGTAACTGAGGAGCAGTTGACTCTTAGCAAGGATGGAATTCTTAGACTGAACGGACGTATATGGGTTCCGATATATGGAGGACTACGAGATGTTGTTCTCCAGGAAGCCCATAGTTCCAAATACTCAGTCCATCCTGGTGCTGATAAGATGTACCAAGACTTAAAGGCAAATTATTGGTGGATAGGCTTGAAAAAGTCTGTAGCCGCCCATGTAGCCAAGTGCTTGACTTGTGCTCAAGTCAAAGCCGAGCACCAAAAGCCGTCTGGCTTGCTACAACAGCCTGAACTTCCCGAGTGGAAATGGGAATGCGTAACTATGGACTTCATAACCAAGTTACCCAAAACCAGGAAAGGAAACGATACAATATGGGTCATAGTTGATAGGCTGACTAAATCAGCTCATTTTCTACCCATTAAGGAGACGTATAGCTCCGATATGTTAGCCCAACTATATGTTGATAAGATTGTAGCCTTACACGGCATACCTGTGTCTATTATCTCCGACAGGGATACTAGATACACATCTCACTTCTGGAAGAGTTTCCAGCAATCTTTGGGCACACGTTTGAACTTTAGTACGGCTTACCATCCACAGACGGACGGTCAAAGTGAGCGCACTATCCAAACGCTAGAAGACATGCTTCGTGCATGTGCGATCGATTTAGGTGGTAACTGGGATAAAAACCTACCCCTGATCGAATTCTCCTACAATAATAGCTACCACACCAGCATAAAGGCTGCGCCTTTTGAGGCATTATATGGTAGGAAATGTAGATCGCCTGTTTGTTGGGCGGAAGTAGGAGAGGTCCAATTATCGGGACCAGAGATTGTTTTCCAGACGACGGACAAGATTGTCCAGATCCGGGAACGTCTCAAGGCTGCCCGCGATAGGCAGAAGAGCTACGCTGATCCAAAGCGTAAGGATTTTCACTTCGAAGTGGGTGAAAAGGTATTACTTAAGGTGTCACCCTGGAAGGGGGTGATGCGCTTCGGCAAAAAGGGCAAACTGAGTCCGAGATACATAGGACCTTTTGAGGTCATTGAACGGGTCGGATCAGTTGCCTATAAGTTGAACTTGCCTGAAGAGCTCAATGGAATTCACAATGTGTTCCACATCTGCAATCTCAAAAAGTGCTTCGCCGACGAATCGTTGGTGATTCCACACACAGATGTGCATATAGATGAGAGCTTAAAGTTCATAGAAAAACCTTTGTCGATTGAAGATCGACAGGTGAAGAAGCTTCGCAAAAAGCACGTACCGATTGTAAAAGTCAAATGGGATGCTCGTAGAGGTCCTGAATATACGTGGGAAGTCGAAGCTACAATGAAAGAAAAATACCCCTATTTATTTGAGTAAATCTCGGGTCGAGATTTATTTTAAGGGGGTGAGGATGTAACACCTCGAATTTTTGTGTCCAATGATGTGTTAACACGTGTCATTTGTTTACACGTGGCATCTATAATAAATAAAGGACTAATTTTGACAAACCTTGAAAGTATATAAATTCGAGGGTTATAAAATGTCAACAAGGGTAAATATACTGTATAGTATCCCTAAATAATGCTTAAACCTTCAAACGAATAAATTATAGATCGTACAAAACAAAACGCGAAAGAAAGTGAGAGATTACAAACTACAGGGGTTAACTGTGTCAACATGTTTAATAATACCTCTGAGTGACCCTTTAACGTTCCAAAGACTTTGTAACGGTATTATACCCTCACTAAAATAATATATATGAATTTCGCGAAGTTTCGATATGAAACGAGAAAGTTACGATCGAATTCGTAGAAGAAGGGTTAAAAGCGTCAACAGTGAAAGTTAAGGCTTTCCAATATAATTAATAAATAAACCGGGGACTTAATAATGCGGGTAAATAACACGAGGCCCCTATCGGTAAATAACCGAGGGCCAAACCGCAAAGTTACCCCTTCAAAACCGAAAGGTCAGGTAAATCATTACGAAAGATTTCGTTATTAATGGCCAGATTCTGTAATCATAACAAAAGATTTAAAAATTCTGAAATCTTAACCTCTCGCGACCCGCGTGAAGGTTATGTTTAAGTTGAGGCGGGCCGCGAGCCACCTCAAATACGCGTCTGATTTCTTAAACTCAAGCGACCCGCATTATAGTGCATGGGAACTCCCATGCGGGCCGCGTAAAGTGCCCAGATGCAGAATTGTTGTAACTACTTGGCTTTTGGAGCTTTTGAACGATCATGAGCCAATAAATGAGGCATGGGCACCCTACATTTGACCCATACACCTTAGGGGACATATGCCCATCATCCATGATCAGTATAGGCTGAGTTGTGATGATCTTGGACCTTAACATTGGCTATAAATAGCAAGGTTGTGAACATAAGTTCATCACACTCAAAACTCACTCATCTGATCATTCCAAGAGCTCTAAAGCATTCCTCTGTGTTCTTAAGTCTTCTCTTAAGCTTCTGTAAGTAATTCAACCTTTGTGGTTCCACATTTGCTTAGTAAATGGCTAAGAACCAAACCGTCGTAACTACGGTTTGACTTTACAATAAATCAGTAATGGTTCAGTCTTATGACGAATCAAAAGTGGTTATGAGTTGGTATTTATGTGGGTAATAAACCTCTAAAATGGTTCCCCCTGATCACCACTCTAACTATGTCAAATGTCGAGTCAAACGTGCGGTTAAAAAGTCAACAGAAAGCTATTTTAGCGATTTATGCATAATCTGTAATGTATATGTTATGGAACCTGTTTTGACAATCATAAAACATGATAATAAGTATATAAACCTGTTTGCGCTCGTTTGAATCGATCATTTACTATATTGAACCGGTTCGGAGCCGAAAGTCGCATAAGTTTGACTTTTGCTTTGACTTCAGTTCTGACCCGTTAGTGAGGTATAAATATACCTTAGGACTCTCTTAGGACCAGGTCACATGTTGGTATAAACCTCTGTGGTCGGTTCATGAGTTATCCGAGTCTTTTGCGCAATTCCGTCATTCGCCTAAAAGTTGACCGTAACGGCCTTTTAAAATTAAAACGAGTATTTCGGACACGTGAACGGACCAAAACCTTGCTTATTAAATTATAAGCATGTCCTTAAAGTTTCACGTCAATCCGAGGTCTAGAATGAGAGTTATGCTAAAAGGCGCACTTTTAAGAAAGTTTTGTAATTAACGGCGCAATTAGCATAACGCCCATCTAACCCAAGTTTTCGTCACCAAAACTTTTACCCACTGTGGTAAAATAATATTTTGGGAATTTTAATGATTTTTAATAATTTTTACCTTGCTCATAACCTGCGGTTATGGCTACGGTTCGGTAAATACCGAATATGCCCTTTTTGGCCAAAACGGGAGTTCTACAAGGTCTTTTGACCCGATTCCAATTGCCACTGGTTTTAAATAATAAATAAAGTATTTTAAGCTTTATAAGCTGTTCGGGAAACTCAGATTTTCTGTAGAACTCGAAAAACCCTTTTTAAGTCTTTAAAATGACCGAAAAGCCCCTACGGGGCATAATATTAACTTAAACTCGTTACGGGCATTACGGAAGGTATCCTACTGATACCAAAATACTTTTAAGGCATATTGACTTAGGAAATAAGCGTAGGACACTTATGGTTAACCGTTTCGCCTATTTGCGCACACGGTACGGCTCACGGAACTAGTTTTCGTGCAATAGCCGATACGGGTCAAATTATATTATTTGAACCCCAAGATCCAGAGTGTGAACCATTAACCCATATAAAACAAGTCTCTGAACTTGTTGGGTCCAAATCATACTCCATTCTCGGTTTTCGCCTTTTCGTGCGAATTAACCATATCTATATATCGGAACCAACCGGTCTAGGCTACGGCCACTATAACGACCCGTTTAGGATTCTAAGAGGTTAATTAAAACCTTCGTTCCAGATTAGGAGCCCCAGTAAAAGCTATCGGTGACTTGATCTAAATTAAGGATTAATACTTGCAAAGGTAAATACTTTAACTTATTTCCCCTATATGGGCTTGGGTTACGGTATATTAATACCGCTTGATTGAGCATTATATAATTCCATCGCTTAGGTGGTTAATTGATTAAATATGATCGGCTCATTTAAACAGTTTTGTTGCTTATAAGCCTTTGGGGGTTTAATGACCGTTGTCCCGGATATCCTTAGCATCATTTTACGAAATGGCCACGACCATCGACATCCCGGTGTAGGCGTACACCCGGTATAAAGTGTCGACATTAAAATTTAAAAGACGTAGCCGTTGGTTTTTATACTACGGTTTTACGCAAACGTGGTGTGTCTATAAATCTTTAACCCGGCACGACCCGGGCTACTGAACGCATAAAAGAACATGTAAACGTTCACAAGATCATTATGAATTTTCCCAAGTTATAAAAGAGTTTGTGCCTTGTGCATTCAAATCAATTTTAATAAACATTTTCAAATGTGTCAGTTGAATGTATTTACCAGTGTAAACTGACGTATTTTCCCCAAAAGATTAAGTGCAGGTACCTAAACGTAATTGGCTGGTATTAGCTCCCTAGCGTCGGGATAAGCCTCGCAAGCTTGATTGCAGTATCTGATGGAACAATACTTTATGTTTATTTACGATCCACTGTGGATATTCAACTTCTGTAATACATTGATATTATCGACCAGAGGTTGAAATTATATATTTATCTTATGCTTCCGCTGTGCATTATATAATTGTGTGGTTTGACTATATTGTTGCCAACATCGTCACGGTAATCCCCCACCGGGCCCACCGGTGAGACACGTGGAAACCGGGGTGTGACAATTCGTTTGCCTTGTCCACGTGAATTTCGTCACTTATGTCGATAAAAATTTTATCCCCATGCCTTAGCATTCTCATTAGTTGGTTTGTATTTTTATTTACTTCGATCTTTGTCCCTTCTCTCGGGCTCGTCATTTTAACGTAATACGCTTCCGTCGTCCGACTTGCGTTTACGTTTACTATCAAACATCTTATTTATTTGATTCATTTGGGTACTATTTAAGTTAGTCCCATTCACCCCACCCTTACTACATCGGACGTAAATGTGTCCGCTACAAGAAGTTCATGGTATCATATGCCACTACTTACTTGGCCAGAGTAAGCGATCGACACATGATACACCATGACCTTTTTTATAGTTTTCACATCACACCCTATGCAAGTAACTATTATTTCATACCTTTATTTCATTTAGTAATAACTTTATTTAATTGCCAAAACAGCAATCGTTAGTTTTACTAGTTTTACATTTGAACATATAAAATGGTTTTTCTTCTCTATCAAAACTATTATATAATGCGCACCCGTTATTGTGATCGCTACTCTTCTCAATAGCATTATATTGAGAGTTTTTCCACTTGGAATACTACCACCGTCCAAGTTTCCATATGAACTAATCCTGTTATTTCTTTGTTATTCATCATCGGTGAATAACACATTTTCTATTAAATTTCTCTTGGAAATATCACCCTGAATAGATATCCTATTCAGGTTTTCTAAGTTCTATCATATATATGCAACCGTCATTCTTTACGTGTTTGTTGCATATGACTACTTGTGCGATTAAATTTAAAGCGTTGCACCTGTAATATTTGCCCCGACGGGCGATTCCTTGCCATTATCCCTATTCGCGATTGTTACGCAATTTGGTCCTTTGTGAGCATGCTCCACTTGTGATACTCGGACCGTTCTTCTATCCTATCCGTCACTTGTTACACCCGTCGCCATCTTCAGATGCAAAGTAGTCCTTTCATTTAAAACATTTTACAAAGATTAGTAATGTCAACTTCACTAAACGCCCGTATCATAATACAAGGCTTTTCAACCATACGTGTCAACACGCGTAGTTTCGTTAACTATATCTATCAATTATCGATTTGATTGATGTAACTTGAATTACACCATAACTCTATGTGTTTGTTTCACAACACTTTAATCGTTATAAAACCATTAATGTACATATGTACTTTACCAGATTTGTGATTAAGCCTCAAACCGAACACCAATCCTTATCAAGAGCGTAAGGTTTAAGTCCAAGCATAGTTTTCCCCACCGTACTTGAATCCCTTAAACCGGGGCCTCTGATACCAACTTGTAACACCCGATCTAATTAATCAAGATTTTAATAATAAAATACACATTTTAATGCTAAAATGTGACTTTACAAATACTTTTTGTACTAACATTCCCACATGTTTGCAACATTTCAAAAATACAATATTTATATAAGTTTCGTAAAAGTGCATGTTTATACGATTACACGTAAGTATGTCCATACGAGTTTACTAAAACTTTACAATAAAAGTTAAGAATAACTTAACGTGTTTGAATTCGTCGATTAAAAGATACGACGAAATGTCGCGCGGAAGCTTTTAACTTTATCGTGTTCCGGTTCTTCTTCGAGCTTGAATTTCCATCCGGGCACTCTTGGCCAATCACCTATTGATCAAAACCAACTTCAAAGTTAGTTTTGATAGTTGAAAAACAAGTTTAAACAAGTTATATGGGTCAAACAATTCAAAATAAACGTTTTTAAGTCAGGGGGGGCTAGGCGTCACGCCTAGGGGCTAGACGCCTCCCACCTAGCCCCCTTTTTGGCAGAATGTTCTTAATATGATGCTGTACATACCCAGCATGACTCGATTTCACGGAAACGAGCATAACTCTCTCGTTTTTAATCCGTTTTACCCGATTCTTTTTCTTACGCGTCCGTAATTTAATTCTCCATCATATGGAGTTAAAATCCAACCTCCAACGTAATAAATTTTGAGACTTCTAAGCCTTCGACTCGTTACCTTTTTATCGACTTTTAACCCGTTTATGCTTTTTATCAAACAAACATATTTGTTTGATCCTTATATCCCTTACACGTCTTCAATTTAAGGTTATCTACCATATTAGGTTCTAATCACAGGTTTATTACACAATTTAAACCCGTTTTCGCTCGTATGCTTATTTTGACCCGTTAAGGGTAATTAAGCCTATTTTAAGTATGAGTCTCTTTCATTCACATCAAGCATTATACTACGACATTTCTTGTCCAATAATCTTTCTTCACAACTATATTGTATTAAGTGTGAAAATTCTTAACTCCGAGTTTTACCCCTCGAATCATTATTTTACGGCAAAGACTATTATTGAGTCAATGACTAAGGATTCACATCATTCGCTTTTGTTTACTCATTCTAAGTGTTTAATTATGCACACTACTCTTTTCCGAACGACCCTTATAGGTCGTTCGCTCGGTTTAGCTTTCAAGGGCATTTTGGTCAATTTCATCCTTTTTTTACTACAAGGTCCTTTACATACTTGTTTGACCCCAAAACCCGACCCTTTAACCATATCCTTGTTTATAAACCCATGTGCTTCTAAACATCATAAATATAATACAATTTATTCGGTTTATCAAAAAGTAACCGAGTATCTATATCTTAACCTTGCCTAACTCTTATAGAATCTCAAGTTTCTACATGATGAGTTAAACCATTATATATACCTGGCTCGGATCAATATATTGACCCGTTTCAATACCTTGACCTAGTAGTCGCTAAGCAATAGCGATGTACGTATCCATTTGATATTTATTCCTATAAACATGTAACTCGACAAACCATTAAACAATATTGTCAAAGGGTGATAATTTCACCTTTGACCCGTTTATTTACCTAGTGACCTTCGTCACTTCAAGCAAATGCCAATTTCATGTATTATGCTAATTTAAAGTCTACTAGCGAAAATACGGGATCAAGCATAACGTAACGAAATCGTAGTTACGTACCTTTAAAGCGCTCCTTTCTAACGCGTGTTTCCACCGGCTTGTCCACTCGACGATCCGGAATCCTTGCCTATAGAGTTCAACCAACATTGTTTAGAACTCCTTTCACAACATATCACGCATAATTTGCCGTATAGCTCAAGCATGCGTTTTTATCCCTATTTTCCTATGTTAGCTTTCTCTTAAGCGTTTTAACAAACACCTTGAGGGCATAATTTTACACATTTATAATCAAGTTCATAACTTGTTATTTTTGCAAGCTTAATGATACATTTTAACTCCATTATGTCATGCATGCACATTATCATCAGAATCATCTTGTAGAATCCAAGTAACACCACTTATTATAGCCATAATTCTTGTGTTCATCCTATTTCTATAAAACCCATTTAACCTATAAATGGATTATCATGAATTTCATAGTTTGAACATAATTTCAGCAAGTTATTAACTAGGATTCACTCCTAGACACGTTCTCATTACAAGATTCATCTAAACATCACATAATCAAGCTTTGATTTTCGATTTCACAAATCATCAAGAATTTGAGATGTAATTAAATGATAAAATTTAGCATACCTTATGATCCCTTCAATGAGGTGATCATGAATTTGTGCTTGAAAATCGATTTGGGACTGATTAGGGCCTTCAATTTGATGGAATTTGCATGAACTAGGGTTTGTGGGGAACCCTTGTGTCGCCCCTGTGTTTTGAACGACCACACACACACACATCTAGTTTGTGTTTGGTATTTTTCTTTTATTTTTATAACATCAAGTTTCCAATTTAGCACTCTTGGCCCTCCAACTATTGCCAAATTAAACCTTGGGTGTTTTAACCAAGTTTCTTTGTTACATCTAGACTTATGACTAAGTAGGTTAAACAATCCTAGTTAACTTAGTGGGTTCGGGAAAATCATAACCCGTTTTATTTTGAAGTCCCGTTAACTCGGGCCTCTTATGAATTTTATTTACTCAAAAACTTTTATTCTCTCTTTATTTACTACGAGGTTTATTTATTTAAATCCTGTTAATTACCGGGTTAATGTTTATCACCTACGGCATCTTACCCGTTCATTAATATTAACGTGGTTTGATTACTTAAACCCGTTTTTAGGGTGTTACAGTAGGCAAAGGACAAACTTGTTTGGGCGTTGGTAATTCATATAGGTCACTTACAGGAAGAATCTGATTAAGAGATTTGGAAACAAGATAAGGGTTTTCTTTAAATTGAGTAGTGTAGATAGTAATTCGCTTGATTCATTAATCTAGGTTGCTAGAACAATGCAAGAGACTCTTAGATCACAAGGAATTAGTAAATCACTTAGTTACTTAGAACTAGATAGTTGGGTGTGTCTATAGCCTTGTTATTTGGGGACATGGGGCTAACCTAATAGGGCTCTAGCTTTTTAATACTACACCCTCGTTATTAGTGTCAACTATCACGAGCTTTTCATAAGAACCAAAATCAACTGTTTTACAAAAGTAATAAGATGATTCTGAACCTAACTGGTTATTTTCTCATCACTGTTTTTTAAACTTAACTAATTAGGTTCTTAATTGTTTTCTGATCATTAAAAGTTACTTAGGTTAGGTATTATAGATCTTAGTGTCAATGGATTGATACTTGAGTACTTACCTAGGCTACACTATATACTGATAGGTACACTTGTCTAGAACGTGTGTAGTTAGTATTAGTGTTTTATCCTTAAAACTCGGTTGTGTTCTGTGTCAATTTTATTGTTACTATCTAAGCACATCAATGTCTCACTTCTGCACAAATGTGATGTATGTCTCAGGGGCGGCCCTGGGGGTGGGCGGGGAGGACCACCGGCCAGGGCCTGTGATTCCGAGGGGCACATTCCATAATATAGTATCCTCAATTTTTTTTAAAAAAAGGAAAAACCTTCACTAGAAACTTACTAATAAAAGAGTAATTGAAGTGAACAGTAGTTAAAAAGAAAAAGAATGATAAAAACTTTTCACCGGAATTTTTTCCGACCGGTTAAATAGTTGCAGCGGCCAGATATTGGAGGGGAAAGAGAAAAGAAAGTATATTGTTATGTATTGACTGAGCATTAGAGGAAAGAGAAAGAATGTGTATTGTTTTGTATTGACTGACCATCCTCTAAAAAACTGTGCATTCCTTTCTAGTCATTTTTAAACTCTTTCTTTTCTTTTTTCTCTATCAACTTAAAAATACAAAAATTTTAATACTGATAATAAATTGGAAACTAAAGCTAGCTATAATGTGTATTCTCATTTTAAATTTTTTTCTTTTATTTTTTCTCTTTCAGCTTAAAAATACAAAAATTATAATAATAATTAATGGCAAACTAAAGCTAGCTATAATTTTACTTATTATTTATTTATTTATTTATGTATTTCTTAGTATATTTATTTTAGCCAATTTTTGTTATTTCTCTTTACTTTATTTTGGCTCAATAAATATATTATTTCAAATATCAAAAACTTTATACTAGGACCTATTTAGGTTTTATTGAATTGGTTTTACCTAACCTATTTTAAGCAAACTTGTTTTTATCCGTCTTGTTTTAACTCAATTAACCTGTTTTACCATTAATTATCGATTAGTTAGGACTTAGGGGTTATTTAGCGTTAATTGTCAATTATTTAGGCATTGATTTATTTGAAATTTTGTCGATTAGTTAGGACTAAAGGGCACATTTTTTCAAGCTTGGACATGGCACTTGAATTCTCAGGGCCGGCCCTGGTATGTCTAGTACAACTAACCTATGCCTAATTAAAATAATCATCTCACTTCTGCCAAAGGTGATGTGTTACAATTGTTTTGCACACGTATTTAAAAGATTTTATTTCTGCTCAAAGGTGATTTGTTTTCTTTTTAAGTGTATTTTTTAACTTAGTCTATTAGTTTTGATGTTAACAATAGACATTATCTTTATTAAAAATGATGATCCTTACATTGTCTGCCTTACTATAATTGTTGGGATTGAACCCTACAAAGGAACAGTGTACTTAATCTTTCATCTTGAAGGTGGCTCTAACATCTGATGACTCAAAGCACTGCCCTTCACAACAACTGCTGCTCCTAAAGACTGATGCTGTCAAAGTACTGAAGCTTAATATACTGATATGGTTCAAGTACTGCTGAAGACCAAAACACTACTAGAGATATAACGGTGGAATGAAGAATCAGTGGTTTAGTCTTATTTTATATTTGTTTATTGTAATCAGTAGTTAGACATCAGTGGATGTATAGAACAGTTGTTAGAGGTTGTTAGGAGGTTATATGTCACTTTCATAGTGATGTCAGCCGAAGATGCTCAGTGGTTGTCCTTTACTATAAATAGAACAGTATTCTGTACTGTTCTATTAGCTCTTTCACACAAAGTCATTTTGTACGGACAATCAAGTGAGCTCAGGCTGAGGGGGAGATTAGTGCATGCATGCAATGTAATTGAATCTTGTAATAAATACGATCATTCGATTTCATGATAAACATGTTTGCTGAAAACTTATTCTCTCATTGATTGTGTGTTGAAAGTTTGTTTCATCTAATTCCGCTGCAATTATCTCTGTTTCATCTTCATTCTAATCAAACGAACACAATCAAAAGAAACTCAGATCTTAATAATAATACCCCATCACATAATCACTATAAAAACTTTTATAAGTTAGTATCTCATCTAAATCATCCACTCTACTTTTCAAAACCTAAGATAGCTTTTGCTTCATAAAAGTGTCTATAAAATTTGCTTTCCAGATAGAAACCTTTATAAAATGAAGCTAGATGATAATATTATACACCATCATAACTTCTGTTATCATACAAAAGAAAACTTAACAAAAGAAAAATGAGACCTATAAATTTCATCCATTGAAACTAAATTTCATGAGAAATCATCACCAGATAATTAAGGATGCTTTTTCAACTAATCTCATTCTTAGTGATTTTAAATCATGTAAAATTCCCTAACTAATAATTGGCTAAAGGAATAAGTGTGTGTCCGTAAGAAGTTATATTTCACTAACTTTTGTGAAGCCTATCCCAAAATGGAGTACTCAGACATAATTAATTTATCATTTCAAATAATATTTACTTATATCTAATCTATCTCCATGGATTAAGGTCTTAAAGAAATCACTTCATATATACTTGTCTCTAATATGTCCCTAAAATTTCTTATGAAATATGGACGTTAAGGAAATTCAAGTCTAATATATATATGACAAGTTCTCACATCACGTACATCATTGAAACTTGTCTTGTAGCATTCCTAGAGATATCAAAGATCAATGGGAGCACTAAGTGTCTTAATCGTAACTTGCAAGAAGTGGGGAGTGAAAACTTGTTTTTACCTCAATTTACACCTCTTGTACAAGACACAACTCCATCACAATTTATCTTCTTAGAATCTAGTGTTACTCTTAAAAGCTATATTATTGCTTAAATATGGGCACACTTAGATTTCTTACAAAAACTAAATAATCCTCAACAAGAGAAACTACAAGAACTAACATCATTTAGGTGTTTTTTCTACTAGAATCTATTGGTCTTCTAATGTTGACCCTAAGCATGCTAAATTCCTAAAGACTTCTAAGGTCAGTAAGAACAGTAAAAGTCCTTATCATGACTTACCGAAAATACAAGAGCTGAGGACGGGGACTGATGTACGTAAAATAAAAACATATAAATTGTATCAAATACGGCGTAAAATCAACCCTTTTCGGTACTAATGTTGGAAAAAGATTGTTTCTTTGTTTCTTTTTAATTTACAGGGTTAAAAGAGCTTAAACGCACAAAAGGAGCAAAATAACAGCAAAAACCAACATAAATACAATGAAGGAGGATTGACACAACTTGCCAAGCCCCCTACACATCCAAACCTAGAAAATAGCAAGATCAAAAGATCTGGCAGGGGGCCGTACCCACCAGGCATGGGTCGTGCCCAGGACAAGATTCTCTGCAGAAGAAAAGACAACAGCAAGATAAACCAGACAACCAACATGGGGCCGTGCTAACGCAACATGGGGCGTGGTCAACTTTAAGACTCGTAGAATCTGGGATAGTATAGCAAGTACATTGACCACGTGCCGTGCCGTTGACACATGGGGCCGTGTTAGTACAAGACCTGACACTGCAGTTAGTGAAGAAGAGAGAGAAAGATGGACACGGGACGTGCTAGGCAGACACGGGCCGTGTTGATCGTCTGTCTTCAGCTTTAAATAGGGGTGCTTGGTTCCATTCCAATCTATCCCTTGGCAAACCACTTCTCTCACGCTTGCCACCACTCCACCACCACTGCGACACCATCATCCATCTTCCATCATTTAGAGTGTGTAGTAGTCTTGGGATCCAAGATCGATCGTAAGAGTTCTTGTCAACACTTGGTGAAGACAAATATTTTATTTATTACTTTTTGATTTCCAATCTTTGGCTCCTTTTTATTTGGGTATGTATTAATGACTTTAATAACTAGTTTTTTTTATATTGAAGGCTAATTTATCTAACCATTCTTCATATGTTGTTGATTCACATATTTGTGTCTTTATGGTCTATATAAAGGGTGTTAACTACTTGGAAGGGGGTAAAAGGGTGGTTGGGTAATTCTATGTCTCGTTCAGTGTATAGATCCTGCGACAACTTGGTGCAAGCTTAGTACTACTTCACGGTTTGGGCGTTACTGTGTGCCCAGAAGAAAGTAGGAAACCGCTTGAATCCCTTATCTATAAACTACTATTAAAACTTTAAACCAACCCTGCGAGGACTGTATCCCTGCTGACTCAAACCAAAGGGTTGAGGGTAACGCTGCTTGGAAGGGGGCCTACCACTTTTCGCATTAATAACTTACTTAATTATCTTTCAATAATCCGACCATGCGGGACTGTATCTGTTGGTGCATTAATGTCTGTTAACTTCGTCTTTATAGAGTCTTGAGTCTAGATAGGATAAACCAGTGCTCAGCAGGATCAAAATTAGGGTTTGCGTGTGATTGAGCTATTTCGCACGAAATAGATCAATGCTATTTCGCACGAAATAGCCTGTGCCTATTTCGTACGAAATACCAACTCTATAAATAGCTGAGTGGTTGAGTCATTTGTAACGTTCCGATTTCAGAGCCGAGGTGCTGCCGGTTTGTCAAACGATCTGTAAAAGCTTTGAAATCATTAATAAGAAGATAATTAGGGAGAATCAAGCTGTATCAAGTCAGAATCACTGATTCCGCCTTTGATTTTGACTCAAAACTCTTCTGATTGACTCATTCAGGTCACACGTCGATCCAACAAGTGGTATCAGAGCTCAGGAAGAAGATTTCATACCAATTCAGCTTGATTTCATAGGAATTTCTCACTTCTACTCATTCTTTTCAAAATTAAACGAGATTTAATGGTCAAAATGGATTGAATTTCACATATATCACGTAAAATACTGTTTTAACGAATCCCTGAAAGAATTGGACCTAAAATCGATCAAAAACCGGATCAATTTGACGAAAAGGTGTCCAATATGCTGATGTCATCATTATTTCGCATGAAATAGTCAGTGTCCATTTCGCACGAAATCAATTTTGTGAACCCTATTTCGCACGAAATCAAGTGATTTCGCACGAAATCAGCATATTATTTCTCATTTCGCATGAAATCATCTTGGAACCTCATTTCGTACGAAAACAATTTCCGTTTCGTACGAAATAGATCTATTTCGCACCAAACTTGCTATTTCGCATCAAAGGATATTTCGTGTGAAAGCTCTATTTCGCTTGAAAACTCATTTCGTGTGAAAGTATTTCGTTTGAAACTGTGTTTGTTAAAATCCAAAATTTTTCTAAGTGTTTGTTGGGTGTTTCAGGTACTTGAAAATGAATGAGTTTATGAATCCGTTCAGTGACATTTTTGCTTTCACGGGAAGCACAGGAGATGATACATCAAGTAACACAAATGAAAATGCTCCAAGTCAAAGTGCAAAGAAAACCCTTTCTGATGCTTTGACTGTAGAAAGTGCATATGGCACATACAACAAACCGCCCAAACTGATGGCAATTGAAGAATACAATAGATGGGCTAAAAGGTTTGAAGAATGGCTAAAAGCTTTTGCATATTCATGTTGGAAGAGCATGAAGAATGGTTTCAATATGGGAAGATCGGATTATGAAAACATAGCAGATACTGAAGTAGAAAGTTTTGTTGCTGAACAAAAGTGCATTGCTTTGCTTCATCAGTCCGTGAGAGATGACATAATATCATTAATTGAGTATACAAATTCGAAAGATCTATGGGAGAAACTGAGAGTGAAATGTGTGCGTAGTGCCGAGATAGTTAAAAACAAAAAGAAGTTGTTAAGAAAAGAATTCGATTTGTTTGGATGTTTGAAAAATGAATCTGTGTCAAAGATAATCAAAAGATTCGGGTATTTGAAAATGGAACTTGCAAGACACGGAATCATATATACTCAAGAAGAATTGGTTGACAAACTGTTTAACTCGCTGCCGGATGAGAAAGACTGGCAGTACTTTGCTTTGATGCTGAAGAACACAATAAAGTCAGAGGATCTGACGGTTGATCTGTTAATCGAAAGATTGGAAAGTCATGAGTTGGAGATCAAGAAATCAAACAAAGTCAATCGTTCCTCATATCAGTAGAATGTTGAGCTGTATTACCGAGGAAGTATGATCCCGAAGACTGTGTCCCCTAAGACAGCTTTCTCAGTTGAAAGTTCTAACACGTCAAATCAAGAAAGTTCAAACTGTGGTTATCATGGAGGTTCTTCGTCAACTACTCCAAGTCAATCTGTTCCAAAGAATCTGTTTCAATGTAACATTTCTGTGGATCTCAAGAACGCTCAAAATTTCAGTGAAGAATCCGCAAAGCAGCAAATGGTGTTTTTAGCATCTGTCCTAGAATCATACGAGAGCCTTGTTGCGGGCAAGATTGGAAACACTAATCTCACCAAGGAGGATTATGACCAGATCGACCCAGAAGAGATTGAGTTGATCGATATAAGGTGGTGTATGGCTAGTGCAGTCAGGAGAGCACAAACGTTCATGGAGATTACAGGCAGACACTCCATTGGTGGACCTTCCACAAAGCTCGGGTTTGATAAATCGAAAGTCACGTGTTTCAAATGTAAACAAAAGGGACATTTTAAACGTGAATGTCGAAACGCATCTACTGATGATACGGTGAATCCATTCAAAGAGGATTATTATAAAAGAGCAATTTATCATCAAAACAAATCAGAACCGCCCAGAATGAAGCAGCTAGAAGATACCCCCAAAGAAAAATCAAGAGCACTTGCTGTTATTCATGACGATGAGGGTTTCGATTGGAGTGAATTGCTACCAGGAGAAGACGCAGTGGGCTATGCGTTTATGACAAAGATTGTTCCTTTCAAAGATACCAGAATAGAAGAAGTGAAATACGTCAACAGAAAGATGGTAGCTCAAAGCATGAAGAGTAAAATTTATCATACATACAAAGAAGCAAAAAGGGCGAATATATGGGATGCCGATAGAGAATGTTACCTAGATCCCAAGGGAAACATTGTTGTTGATCCAGATTCTGTTAGTGTTGAGACTTTCATAGAACAAATTGCTGAAGAAGAAGAAGCCAGACAGAGAATGTGGTGGGGAGGAGGAGAAGAAAAAGAAAAGGAAAAAGAAAAAGAGAAGGAGAGGCAACCAAAGAAAGCTGATGACGGGATTATTGACACGTCAAAAGAATTCACCACAGAAAACCTGAAGCAAATGGCTGACAAAGTGCTTGCAGCAAAAGAGCTAGAGGTAGTTTCTGGTTCTGGAAATGAGTCTAAAAGCAAGGTCAGTCAGAATGATGCAATCAATGAGTCAGGTAAGAAAGTAAAGAATGAGAGTGACTGCAAAAATTGCATGAAAGACTGCAAAGTTTGTAGTACACTTGCTTACCTCAGCGGTAAAAAGACCGAAGAACTGACAGGAAGAGTCAGAGATGTTGAAGATCAGATCTTAAACCGTGACAAAATGTTAAAAGCTTCAAATGAACGATTAAAAGAATTAACTGAGAAAATCGAAAATGATAAAATTGACGTAGAAAAAATTAGGAAAGAAAAAGAAAAATTAGTTCATGAAAATCGTCTACTCTCAGAAAATTTTGAAAAGCTAAAACGAACAGTAAAAGATTCTGATGAAAGAGATGGTAAAACAAACAAAGAACATGTGCAACTGTCAGGAGTTCTTAGAGTAAAAGAAGAGCAAATCAACCAACAATTGGATGAGATTGCTAAGTTGAAGCTTCAGTTTCAAGAAGCTAAGATTGAAAATGAGCGCATCAATTTGAAACTTAACAGTTACAACTCCGCAAGTTTTATTCTTCAACATATCGTTCCTAAATCAATTGGGAAGAACAAAGCAGGCGAAGATGTTTACTCAGATGGAACCGGGGTTGGCTATCATCAGGTTCCACCACCAGTGTTAAATAATTTCTCAAAGAAAAAATCAGGGTTGGTTAATGATGAAGAAGAAAATGAAATTAAGCTTCTAGACACGATTGATGTCACATTTACTACATCATTTGATGAAGATAGTGTCCAATCTGAAGTTGTGAAAAGCATGGTTGAAAATGTTTTAAAGTCTAAAAATGACACTACTGAGGATGATGAATGTACAAGATGGCAGGATCTGATAAGTTGTATTCGGATCATGATTTTCCTTTGGAGAATGTGAATGTTGGCAAACTGAGAAATGCGTTCAAGTTGATTGAAATTGATGTGTCTGAAATTGAAGGTTTGAAACATTCTGAAAGATAATTAAACTTTGAAAAGGACAAATCTTACTATAAAAAACCTGTTGTACCACCACTTTTTTATAACAACAACCAAAACAAATGGTCGGGTGGATATAAGGTGGTAAGCATTATCAAAGAAGGAATGTTCAAAACAAGAAGTTTGTTGAGAAGAAGGTGTTTGTGAGAAGTTCGAGTTCAAGTTCACTTTCTGATGAAGAATCTAAAATTTTTTTCAAAATCAAATGAAGAGTTTTTTGAAAAGAAGGCCTCACAGCCTCAGACTGAAGGCACAAGTCGGGTTGTTGACACCCGTACATGTTTTAAATGCAATCAAGTTGGACAAATTGCACGAAAGTGCACCAACTTAAAGTCTAAGTCTGAAGTTGTTGAAAATCAGAAAAAGAAAGTTGATGCAAAAGGTAAAGCTCCAATGGTTGTTGAGAAGAAAGTTTTGAAAAATGAAAATTCCAAAATCAAAACTGAACCTGTAAAGAATGTGGTAACTAAAAATGACAAGTTTTACACACGAGTTGCATAACCTCAACAAACATGGAAGCCAAAAATTGTTGAAAAGAAAACAAGTTCTCCAGAACCAAAGGTCTCAGTGTCTTCAAAACAATCGTCTTCTACTACACCAGTAAAGATGAATGTTCCTTTGGATTACTATGAGAAACTTGAGAAACAAATGCTTAATTCTAAGAAGAAAGATGTTTCAAAGAAAGACCAATCATCTGGTCAACCTCCAAAAAATGATTTCTTTTTACACAAAGAGGTTGAGATTGGGTCTAAAGAAAGTTTAAAGATGAATGATAAGAATTTTCCGCCACTTTACACTACAAAAACTCACATCAACATCAAGCTACCTGAGTCGAAAGAGGTTTGGGTGGCATCCAAATCTAACTAAACATTTGTGATTTGTGCAGGAGCTTCCAAGATCCATCTCGCGTTGGATTATGGATAGTGGAGCTTCTCGGCACATGACGGGGAAGAAGACCCTGTTGTACGATGTTAGAGGGTTTAATGGAGGATATGTCGGATTTACAGGCAATCAAGGTGGTCGAAGAATTGGTGAAGGAACTTTATCGAATGGTATTGTCACGTTTGAAAGAGTTAACTACATCGCCGAGCTTGAAAACAATCTTCTGAGCATATCTCAGATCTGTGATCGTATGTATACAACGCACTTCACAGACAAAGAATGTTTGATCTTGAAACCAAGATTTGTTGTTCCCGAAGAATGGATTATCATGAGAGCACCAAGAGTCAATGATCTGTACGTGTTGGACATGAGCGTAGCAACTACAACCACGGGTCAGGCTCACTGTTTTATGTCAAGAGCAACGGAAAAAGAATCACAGTTGTGGCATTGAAAGATGGGCCACATTCACCTACGAAAAATGAATCACCTGGTACACAACGACTTAGCTACTGGTGTTCATGTGAAAGGTTTTCATCTAGAAGGAGAGTGTATTAGCTGCATCAAAGGCAAGCAAAAGAAGAAGTCACATCTTTAAAAGAAAGTCAACTCAGTTTCGAGACCGTTAGAGAGACTTCATATGGATTTGTTTGGTCCAGTGAACGTCAAAAGCATAACTGGTGATCTCTACTGTCTTGTGGTTACTGACGACTACTCAAGATTTTCATGGGTATCATTTCTGAAGACGAAAGATGAGACGTTTGAAAGTTTGATGGCGTTGTTCAGAAAAATTGAAAACTTGTACCAGGTTCGAATCAGAAGAATCAGGAGTGATAACGGTACTGAGTTTAAGAAAAACCAAATGGAAGAATATTGTGATGAGAGAGGTATATTGCAAGAATTTAGTGCTCCTTACACTTCGCAACAAAATGGAGTAGCAGAAAGAAAGAACAGGACGCTAATTGAAACGGCCAGGACGATGCTTGCTGATTCAAAGTTACCAATGAATTTTTGGGCAGAAGCAGTATCAGCCGCTTGCTACACACTCAACCGAGTTCTTACAATTAAGAAATTCAACAAGACATGTTTCGAGCTGATCAACAACCGCAAACCAAACCTGAAGTATCTGGAACCGTTTGGGTCTCCCTGCACGGTTATAGAACCTTGTGGTAAATTTGGTCCAAAGAGCATCGAAGGAATTTTCGTGGGATATGCAAGTCCAATGAAACAAGTCTTTGTTCCAAGCTATAAGAAGATTATCGAAGCATATAATGTTGAGTGTCAAGGTTATAATATGCAACCTCATTATCTTGGTGATTCATGGCGTTATGATTATGATACTCTGTGGAAGTCATTTGATGAGGAGGAAGATTCAGAGTTCTTTCACGAGTTGGCTATTCTAAGAGAGTATGAATCATCACAAGAACGGTTTCCAGCAGAACCTTTTAGATGTTCACGTCAAACTTCAAATGATGATGAAGCAGGTCCAAGTAATGCTGGAGAACATGATGATGTTCAGAAATTTTCAGAACAGGAACATGCTCCTGACAATCAGACGACAGTCAATGATAATCAAGAATCTGATGATAGGCCAGTATTCGATCATGGTGATTCAGATTCTGAGGGGGAGCAAATCCAGATTTCAAATCAAACAAATCCAGAAGAATTGGAAGGCGAGGTAGATGTTCCAGGCGAGGTAATGCCAAGAACTCTTTGATATCATCCAGAAGAATTGATTATTGGAGAATTACAATCAGGCGTCCGCACAAGACGACAAATTGACCAAGGCCTTACGTGTTTTTATTCTACAGTAGCTCCTTTACAAACTGAATTTTCATTAAGTTGTTTTATTTCGCAGATCGAACCGCGAACATACAAAGAGGCGTTAACTGAAGATTCTTGGGTCAATGCTATGTAAGAAGAGTTGAGTCAATTCGAGAAGTTGGGAGTGTGGAAATTGGTAGATTTGCCTGATGGTCATAGGAAGATTAACACCAAATGGGTGTTTAAGTGCAAAAGAGACGATCGAGGGGTTATTATTCGTAACAAAGATCGACTCGTAGTCCAGGGTTTCAATCAGCAGGAGGGTATGGATTTCACCGAAGTGTATGCTCCCGTGGCTAGACTTGAAGCAATCAGAATTTTCCTAGCATTTGCATCGTGGAAAGGATTTAAAGTATATCAGCTAGATGTGAAATTGGCTTTTCTTTACGGGAAGGTAAAAGAGGAGGTATATGTCGGAAAGCCACCGGGCTTCACCGACCCAATCCACAAAGACAAGGTCTATTTACTGGATAAAGCGCTGTATGGTTTACACCAGGCCCCGAGAGCCTGGTACGAGACATTGTCTCAACACTTGCTTGCCAACAGCTTCATCCATGGAAAAGTAGATGCCACTCTCTTCACCAAAGAGGTTGATGGACATCTTCTGATAGTTCAGATATACGTGGATGACATCATATTTGGGTCAACAAATGAAGATCTGTGCAAACAGTTTGAAAAATTTATGAAGCAAAAATTTGAAATGTCATCGATAGGTGAGATGAAATTCTTCTTGGGACTTCAAGTTGATCAACTACCCGAGGGAATTTTCATACATCAAACAAAGTATGTTCATGATGTCTTAGAGAAATTTAGGATGTCAGGATCTACTCCAGCTTCCACCCCGTTAGCGACGAATCATGGGATAAACCCTGATCTCACCGGAGAGAAGGTAGATGAAACATTGTATGGTTCCATGATCGAATCGATGATATACTTGACAGCTTCAAGACCCGATATCATGTATCCTACCTGCCTCGCAGCAAGATTTCAATCTAACCCAAGAGCTTCGCATATGGTGATTGTGAAACGGATATTACGCTACCTGAAAGGAACTCCGTCACTAGGGTTGTGGTATCCAAAAGAAGGCGACTTTACGCTCGAAGGGTATTCCGATTCCAATTTCGGATGGTGTAAAGTTAATGCTAAATCAACAACAGCGGGTTGCAGTTTTTCGGATCACGATTGGTCACCTGGCAATGTAAGAAGCAGACCTCTGTAGCTTTATCCACATGTGAAGCTGAATATGTATCTGCTAGCAGTTGCTGTTCTCAGATCTTGTGGATCCAGCAACAGATGCGTGACTATGGTTTGCAATTTCTTACTACCCCTATCTTTGTTGATAATGAGGCAGCGATAAATATCACAAAAAATTCCTGTTCATCATGCTAAAACGAAACACATAGAAATTCGTCATCACTTCATTCGCGATTGTTTCGAGAAGAAGTTGATACGAATTGAGAAAATCCACACTGATGAGCAAAAAGCCGATTTACATACCAAAGCGTTTGATAAAACTCGTTTTAAATACCTTTTAAAATTGAACGGTATGAAGCTTTTATCGGTGTCAGATGGAATCATTGGTGTAGATGAAGGTACCACTGTATATGATGTTGAAAAGCAATCTGCAATGGTTTATCGATTTTTTGCTTGTTTTGGTATTTAGGGGGAGTTAGGTTATATTTTTCAGAAAATACAAAAACAGTAAAAAAATTCGAAAATACAAAAACAGTAAAAAAATTCAAAAATACAAAAACGTGAGATATTTCAAAATCCAAAAACAATAGAAAACTGAAAAAGAGCTTGTGTAAAAAGGGAAAATGATAGTACATCAGCTAGACAGTTACAGTATGCTAAAGAATTGTAATGTTTAAAAAGTCTTAAACAGTCTCGCTGATGATGAGCCGATAGGTTTTTACACAGTCAGTAGGTTTGTTCGGGATATAAACCTAAAATCATCACTTGCTTATTTCGTGGGGAACATCTCTCGGATATATAGGTAACCCCTGAAATCTTGTTTGAAAGACTCTATTTCTGACATACTAGGTCTTTGTACGTGACGATATTTGGGGTATTATACCAGGACTTCTGATTTTGCGGAAACAATAGCCTAGTCCTCCTATAATGCTTTACATTAGCTTTGTTCTTAAAAGCTCACCCTCAGCATAGAAAATGATGAAACATTGCAAAATGCTAATCATGTGCTGTTGAAATTAAAAGATTCCTTAAAGGGAACCCACCAAAAGACGAGCCATCATCTCTCTGAACGAACGGAAGTTCTAGCCTGAGCTCTCATGGTCTCGCGTTCACCCCTTACAGATATCATTAGTGTGCACTCACCTGCAAGACTGAATATAGTGGTCTGGATACGGGAGTATATTCTGAGATGGTACACGCGTATAAGCTAAGTCTCTAAAACACTATATTCGTATCCTGAATAGATTGAAATTTGTGTGAAAATTTAAAATGGATCCGTATATCGACAATCTTAGTGAATTGTTTAATTCTGAGTATGAAATTAAAGCTTAATGGTACTTGTAGCTTGTCAGTTGCTGATATGATTCCCTAACACGCTCACCAAAAATATGTTTGTAAATAGTTTACATTTACTACATTTCATTTCTGTTAAATTTCCAAAACTCAAAAAGATTTTATAGCTTTCTAGTTTAGAATCTTTATTAAAAATCCAAAAAGATTTTTCATATCTGCTTTATTTTTCGTCAAACCAAAGTGGAAAGCTGATCTTCAGATTCACAGTCTAAAAGCAGATGTAGGAAGATTCTAGCTGGAAGATGAGTTTGGAGCTTATTATACTAAAACCTGAAAGTTGAAAAGTCAAAACAAGTTCATTAAATTGAAACTTGTAATTTTCAGAAAATGTTTGAAAACTTTTAACAAAAAGTCAGTTTTGTTTTGTCTCAGGTCATCCAAGGTCATTAAGTTGGACTTGGTAGACTAATTAAGTATCCAGGGTCATTAAATTGGATCTGGAGACTTAAGTGGATTTCTAAAACTGATAAAAGCGAGAAAAGTTGTTAAAAGTCAATAGATTGTAATGTTATATTTTTGAGAAGCAGTAAAGTGAAATCCCCATGGCAAAGTTTGTGTAAAGATTGAACCAAAATTTGAGCTCCAACATATCAAAAGGGGGAGTCTACATTCTGGATCAACACTCAAAGGGGAGTTTGAAGTTTGAAGTTAGAGATTGAAGAAAGCTTACAGTGTCAGACATTTTAGGCAGAGAGAAAGATTGATCAAGACTAAAGGCTGAAGATTTGTGGCTAAAGACTTCGTCAACATCCAAGGGGGAGTTTGTTGGTGCATTAATGCCTGTTAACTTCGTCTTTATAGAGTCATGAGTCTAGATAGGATAAACCAGTGCTCAACAGGATCAAAATTAGGGTTTGTGTGTGATTGAGCTATTTCGCACGAAATAGGCTTAAGTTATTTCGCACGAAATAGATCAATGCTATTTCGCACGAAATAGCCTGTGCCTATTTCGTACGAAATACCAACTCTATAAATAACTGAGTGGTTGAGTCATTTGTAACGTTCCGATTTCAGAGCCGAGGTGCTGCCGGTTTGTCAAACGATCTGTAAAAGCTTTGAAATCATTAATAAGAAGATAATTAGGGAGAATCAAGCTGTATCTAGTCAGAATCACTAATTCCGCCTTTGATTTTGACTCAAAACTCTTCTGATTGACTCATTCGGGTCACACGTCGATCCAACAGTATCCCTGCTGACTCAGACCAATAGGTTAAGGGTAACGCTGCCTGGAAGGGGGCCTACTACTATAACTTAAAGACAATCTCTTAAAATGCCCAAAGTGCGGAAATCATTAAAAGGATACATAAAAGAGGAGTTGGAATCAAGTGATTCCTTCTTGTCTATCTATTTTTCCTTATATTTTATATTTGCCTTTTAGTTTATCTTTTTATAACTTTAAAACCTTTTTATCAAAGTTTGGTTAGATTAGACATTATGATAAGCCGGTATTAAAGCTCTTGTGTCCTTGGACGACCTCGGTATCTTGCCATCACTATACTACGTCCGTGATGGGTGCACTTACCTAACGTGTGTGTAGATTGATAGTATTATATCGTGTTTTATAAATTTAAAACTTGAACTGGCGAGTAAAAAGCGCTAAAATATATACGCACGCACGTCAGGGTCTCATTAAATTTTACTCTGAATTTAAGTCCGATTGCACCTCTTGTACACCATATTGCACTGACTCTTACATACTTAGAATACTGAAAATGATTGCAACCTAACCAAGAGCTAATCTATAAAACTGAAACTTCTAATAAACCCAATAATCATCTTTTGATGTTATCTAGTTTTAAAAACCTACTAATTTTGATGATTCGGTAACCTCCCTAACTGAAGGTTGAAATGGATGTAGGATAGTTTACTAATCCTACTTCTTCTAATCATGCCATAAGCATCAATCAATCTTAATGGAGTTAAGCTTTTATTAGTAAACCTGATTATATAAGTCAGAATAACGTTTGGGATTTGGTTGAATTACCTTAAGCTAAATCCGAATGGAAACATTAATATAATAAGAATCATGATAAATTGCGAAAGGTTATACTAAGGGAATGGATTACCAAAGAATCTTCCTTTTATCTTACAAAAATTTTCCTTTATACTAAGGGAATAGGTTTATTTGAGAATCATTGTTGTTCTAGTAGCTTATAATAAGTTAGAGCTACATTAGACGGACTTTAACACAACTTTCCCTAAACAAAAAAATACATGTTCCCAAAGCAACCTAAAAATTCTAAACTAAAGGTCAAATACACCTACTTTGTAAGTCAATGAAATCCATGTATGGGTTAAAGCAAACATCAAAATGTGATGAAATCTTATTGTAATTCTTTTCATCAAGAATCAAGTGGATTAATGCACCTATCTCAAGATGAGTAGGAGCAACTAAAATAAACTTATCCTTATATAGATGACATTCTTTTGACAAGTACATTTTACACGAGTCAAAACATTGTTGACACATGTTTTGACATATGGATCTCAGAGATACTTTTTACATGATAGATATCAAAATATACCGAGATAGACCCAACGGGACATTAGTTTTTGGTTCATAAGCTTTACTTTAAAGTGGGTCCTTAAGTGCTTTTTGGGTAATAATGAGAACACGTTAGGAAAAATTCATGAGTACTAGTTAGATTAATAACTTTGATAAGTGTTGAAACTTGAAATTGTCTATTGTAGAATGATACAGACTACTAGCTTTTATCATATGTCGATGTTAGCATCTTCGACATGTTGACATAATGTATCCTTGAATATCTACTTGTTTGATCCCACACTTTGCGCATCTTACTTACATTCATTAATCATGTCCCTAAATTATACATGTTTTGACACATTATCCAACCTGCCTTCCCTACTCATATTGCCACCTGTAGTCTCACTAAATGATGTGTGCCCAGGTGGATGCTAAAGTTATGTTTCCAGGGCATAGAAGAATAGCAAGTGCGAGTGTAGACATCAGTTCTTAGAAGATAAATGTTGATAACCACAACCTTCTTCCTGATGGAAAACTATAGATGTCACACCCCAACCGATGACGGAAACATCGGAGTGACACGAAAACAAGATTTTTCGAGAATTCATAACTTGCTAATTGTGACAATAATTAGATAATTCAAATTTCATGCTAAACGGGCAATGCATTGTTTTGAACGAAAATACAACATTGTACAAAATTCAAAATACAACATGAAGCAAGTACAAAAATTAAAGTTTAGGTGTGTTTCTAATCCACCCTAAGTAACATTCTTCAAGCGTCGTCACTAGTTTCCTACAACATGTATTAAAGTAGAGATCACATAAAGTTGGTGAGTATACAAGTTTGGTTACATTAGCATAAGTGTGAATAAAAGTTGTTTGATATCCAACATGGTAATTTGCATATAATGTTTCTTAACACACTAACATGTGTAAACTATTAGTCAAACCAAAGTATACCGCAACCGTTTGTATCCTTATCGCCGAAACGACAAGGCCGTAAAATAGATTACTTAACAATACCACAAGTGCGGGCGGTGTGTTAATCCTATAGCGCTAACATTTTTAAGGGAGGGTTGCAAAGTTAATGAACATATAGAACACAAAAATGAGTATAGCATGTAAAAACAATAATATGACAAGTATCATGTTTTTAATGGATAGAGTGTTTATGTGAACAAGTTCGATCGTGAGTATGTGATTTGTAATATTGTGTACATGTTGCACCCAAAGTGTGTAAAAAGAAAAATTAGATCGGGTATACTCATGGTTTGCGTAGTAATTCCGCGTACGTGAGTTGATGCATGGAGTGTTTAGAGAACCGCTGAGTTATCCTACAAGGATAAACGAGGCGTATGAGTTCAACAGATTTTGGAATCTAAATGCAAATGAAAGATGGTTACTTAGTAGGAAAATACATAAAAGTTATCTTGACAAAACACCTAAGTTTGGACACCATAATTAAGTGTTTTTCATAGACACAAATTCGCCTATTGGAAGTCCAACCGTGAGGAGTTTAATCCAAGATATTACAAACATAATCCTCTTAACATCAAACCATGAATTGGTTAGTGCCTTAGGGTCGGTTAGTTTATATATATATATATATATGTATTTATAACTCTTAGTAGTCCAAATGTTAGGTTAGTCAAGTAAAGTCATGCATGGGTTGGATGAATCCATTAACCCTAAGGTTCACTAATACACAAATAATCACAAGGATGATTCAGATGGTCATGAAACATAAGTTCATAGTTAGATATTCATCTAAATCATCAAGTAACCAAGTGAAACTCAAACTAGACTAATGCATTCCAATCATGACAAATGTAAGGAAACTTGGTGTAGTTTTGACACTTTGTTACTAGTACGTGTACTTGATGACTTAGGTTAATTAGATTGGAGGTGTTTGCACCTCAATCTTTCTGAAAGAAAGCCCCAACTCAAGTCCATCAACATGTAAGTTAGTTTGGACTAAGGTTGAGTTCATGTTCATAAGTAAAAGTTGCAAAAGATAAAAGTTTTACAAAAACAGAATTTAAATCCAACTTTGGACCTCAAATATGGTGATGTTCCATGTTAGTTTACCATGGTAAACTTTTGGAAACATTCCTAGAGGTTATCCAAGTGGAATGAAAGAAGAAAACAAGAAGAAACAACGAAGAAAGTGAGTTGAAAGCTCACTTGAACACTTAGAACTTTCTGCCCAAACTTGGAGAATTTCTTGATGATTTTGGAGTGTTTGAGAGTAACTTGGAGTTGTGGAAAGTGAAAATATGTTGGAGGAGGCTTGGTTTTATAGGGGAAAATTAGGGTTTGGGTTTTAAAGAGGTTAGAAGGTGATTGGAGGAGAATGGAGGTGAAAAAGGGTGAAACCCGATTGGGGAACAAAACCTGCAGCGGATTGACCTGGTTGCGCCACGAGACCAGGCAAACCTTCACCGTCGCGTGGCGCGACGGGTAGTTTTTTCCAACCTTTAGTTTTTGTTCAACTTTGGTCCCTGCACTTGGTTTCTAGGTTATTTTATGTCGTTTTCTTGTGTTTTAGCTTGTTTTCAAGCATAGAATGTGCTTGTAAACATGTGAAGAGTATCATGTATATATGATTGACAATTTCAAGCATATAATAAGTCTTGGTTTGCATGTAAATGTGTATTTGACAATTGATTGCATAAAACATAAGTATGAGTTTTTAAGATTGATGTAAACATGAATTTCCATTATGATCGAAGTTTCGGATTAGAAGTTTGGAAGTAAATTACGAATACACTACGAATACAAGTTTCTAAAAATAGAAATGTGAATACAACTTTCTAAATAAGGAAAATATATAACTGCAAAGCGTTACAATAGAAATCCCCTAGAATGTATTCAAGCTTTTCGGGTAATTTAAACAAGTTGGAGTACGCATCAAAGTTGAGATGGCCAAACAATGGTTACAAAAAACTAAGCCAAGAGGCTGATGATAGACGCAACCTTTGATAGAGTGAGTCTTTCTTTCTTACTAAATTGATTAGAATATATACACACATTTGATAATGATTTGTTATGTTTCTTTAAAAAAGGTGCTGATGCAAGCAATGAAGAGAGTAAAATTCGACAGGAACAGTGTGATCAGTATGATAAACAGCTTTATGGTTAGTATGGTGCTATCCAAAGACAGGCACAAAGGTCACAATATTATATACTATATAGTCGACGCACCCGAACGACGTTTTGGTTCCTCATTTTCATTTGCTTGCTCGGTGAGTTTGTTTAATTTTTTTTGGTTTTAATATATAAATTTTTGTACATGATAGATTGATATCGTATAATAATATAAATACCATGTGCCTCGCATATGTGATGCGTGAGTCTTAGTTTCCATCCTTGGCTCTTTGGACCCTATCATCTAGGTGCACCTCGCGGTTTCTAAAACCAAGTTTGTTTTCAAAACTCTTCAGTTGGTGGATGAAGAATAGTGCTTATGCTTTGAAGAAACACTGAACTAATTAGGGAACTAATCGGTTTGGTTTATGTTTCTATCATAGTGGTTAAATCTTCTTATGGATATTTGAGCTCCGACCTGAATGGTTCGATCATGCAAAACAGAACACCGTTACTCGTTAAGAGGGGAATGTGGGGGTTTCCCTCTTAACCAGGCTCCGGCGTGAGAATAAGCAACTGCCTTGGGAAAAATTAAGTGCTAAGAGTGAGAGTAGAGGGAATAGAATGTTTAACCTGTGGAATGAGGTCTCTATTTATAGCCGGAGAGGTGTAAGAGGTTATGGGCTGATGGGCCTTGGGCTGGAAACGGACAACATAACGGATATGCTCTTTGTCTCACTGGCGTCGACCGCTTAGTGGCTTCTAGATGTTCCTCGGTGCTGGCGCACCTTGATTGGAGCCACGTGTCATTGTTGTCGGCCTTGTTGTCCTTCTGCCATCAGCAGACAAGTGGAGATCGTGGGACAGTTGTCTCCGTCCTCTGATTGGTGCCACGTAGGCGTCCTTGTGTACTTCTCGTCAGACGATCGTGGCGCACGATTGACCAGAGCCTGCTGGACGCTCATTGGCTCCTTTTACTGCCACTTGTACCTTGTGTACCACTGTAGGTAGGCTTGCGCTTCACTACTGTGTGGTTCTTGTTGGGCAGCAAACTAACCCTTATTTTATGCTAAGTGCTGATATCTGAGCCTCTTGTGGGCTGTGCCTTGCGCGGGTTAGATCAGAACGTGGTGTAGCCCGCGCGAGGATCTTATTAACAGCTTACTGAAATAAGGAGTATGGTCTCACGCGCAACCTGAGCGAGGTTTGCGCGGTTTTTTGGGGACCATACCCCTTCAAGTCCCCCAGTCCAGTGCTGCACCATGCGCAACGCAAGTGGTTGGAGCTCTGGACTTAATAGAAATAAGAGAAATAAAGTGAAGGGGAAATGTTCTTTTGATCTTAGTTGGTGTGGCGCATGTGGAAATTGTTGTTTACAATTGCGCAGCTACCAAAGTAGATCTTGAGGGATTTATTGTTTGTCCGATCAAGCGCGCACGGTTGTTAAAGGCACGTTAGCTTGCGGGGCTCATGTAACTGTTGCCTAAAGTTATTTGTAATTTTTATGGCGGGAACTTCGAAATTTGAATTCTGACGAGTTGGTGGGATAAGTCGTGAGTGCCGACGTTTTGAGTTGACCCCTGGCACGGATGTCATCATGCCGACTGCGACGGTTGCACTTCGTGTCAGGAGAGTGAGGCCCACGCGCGCGTACGTAACAGTCACTCCTGGTTTTCCGCTTGACGTGGCAACCTCTCGTTGGTTAGCCTAGCGGCGAAAGCGGCACGTTTACCCATCGCATTAAATGCGATGGGTATATATATTCGAAGAGATGTGAGAGGTTCTCACTTCTCTTCGTTGATTTTCCATTCTCTCCTCTTCTACTTGAATCTTCAAAGTATTCTTCACAAAACTTCAAGATTTTCTTCAAATCTTCAAGATTTCTTTAAGTCTTCAAGTTTTTTCCAGAAATTCTTTCGATACAATGAGTGAGGAACATCAAGAGGCTGTTGCTGCTGAGGAGGGTCCCGTTCCCGTCCTCAAATGGGATCTTGGGCTCTTCGAACAGATTGTTCGGAGTTTCCGATTCCCACCGGAGTGGGACGCCCGGTATCCGGCTCAGGGCCAGACCGCAGCTGATGCACCACCGGGTTATATTACCCTATATGAAGATTTCTTTCTTCAGGGTAACTTTAGGTTACCGGCTACAAACTTCATGGGTAGTATACTACATCATTACAACTTCAATCTCTCTCAGATGAGCCCACCTGGGATGGTCAGAGTCCGTCACTTTGAGTTTCTATGCCAATCTCATGGCATCGAGCCAACGGTGGAGAAGTTCCCAGCCTTCTACCAACTGCAAAGAACGATGGGTTTCTTTTCTTTTGCAAGTCGAGGTGCAGCGAAGAAAATTCTGCTAAACCCTCCTAAGAGTTTCCATGACTGGAAACCCAAAATTTTCTTCATCCGTGAGGAAGTGTTGCCGATTGCCATGCCGTTCCGGGA